>NC_072738.1:130091987-130391987 GCF_026930045.1 Uloborus diversus | reverse complement strand
GTTTGTCTGTATGGATGTATGAATGTATGGATGTATGGATGGATGTTTGTTACTCTTTCACGCAAAAACTACTGAACGGATTTTCATAAAACTTTACAATAATATAGCTTATGCATCAGAATAACACATAGGGTAGTTTTCGTCCCATTATGGGGGGCAAAACCCCCTTAGGGGGGCAATAAAACACAATTTTCGTATAAATTCTCTAATATTGAGAGGAAAAAATACTTGCACATATTTACATTAAATGTCCATCGAAAGCTCTGATTTTTCTGCTGAAGATGGCACCTGTTCGAAATTTCTAAGTAGAATAAAAAACGAGTTATGAGCTTTTTAGTTCCATGTTCGAAGGCTTCCCTCAACTCAATACAGTATTTAGTGTATCATCTCAACTCCCTGTCGATAGCGGCAATTGTTGTATTGTTGAATCTCTTTGCTTTTCGTGACTGTTCAAGGCTTTTCTCAAGTCAAATCTTGAAGTAAGATTTTTGCACAAGATTGGCAAATAATACATGATTTGGCTCATCATTTTCCACTTAAACGGAACTTTAATGTAATTAATGGTTTTTATTATTATTTATGCTGATTGAACGCTTACTCATTATCCAATCAACCAGCAGATCGCCAAAATTTTTGCAGAAAGATTTCCGTAGCTGGTGCATTTGGCAGTTTTTTCAACGTCGCTGTTTTTGAAGCCGAAGACTACGTCATAATGTTTCTCAGCTTCCACCATGTGAACAAAATATCGCCAATCAAAGAATTTTCAAAAGACCTTTTTTACTGTGTTAAATAATCCAGCAACTAAATTAGGCAAATCCATAAACAGCACAAAAACTTCCATTAATATTCCTTTTTGCACAATTTCAAACAATCACCAGATTTTACAACTTATTTTGGAAACATTTCGGATGAAACTGTTTAGCGCCATTTTATGGTGACCAAAAGTATCTCAGAATCTGGCGACGATATCTCTGTAACGAAAATTAATATCATATCGTTTTACAAAGGAAGGAAAGAAGGGGGGAGAATCATCGAAGGTACCCCAAAATGACTCTCGCAAATTCGGTAAAATCGCACCAAGAGCCCACAATGATTGAAATTTCCCAAAATAGCTAAAGCAAGTATAACAGTATAAGGGGATTACGAGCGCAGCTACTTTTTTTAAATCACTTCGTACTTCATTAGCCATACAGAGAAGGTTTTAGACTCCATGTTTAAAAAAAAAGTATCAACAGATTAATCTTTTTAAACATGAGAAGATTAATTTCATGTTTTGGAAATTTGTATTTGCTTCAATATAGTGCTTTCGTTTCTAAATCAATACTATTTTGTTCTTTATACTTATTGCTATTTTAGTTTTATGGGTAAAGAAGAAACTCGATTTTTAATCACGTCAAAAAGATGTGTTTTAAATTCTTTCCTTAAAACAGAAAACAAAAGCAAGTAACGATTTTTTCTCTTAATTATTACTGACCCAGGCAACGCCGGGTATTTTCACTAGTTGATAAATAAATATTGTAATATGTGGAGGGAGGGGTGCCTTCTGTTCGCCATTTTTAAACCTTTAACTTGACAAAAACAAATTCAATCTTTTAGTAGTGGGAAAATAGGTTTCAGTAAAGCTAATAAAAATGAGTCTGATAGAACATTTTCCAACATTTTCAGACTATAAATCATAAGTTTTCTTTACAGAATATTCATTTCTCAATAATTTAATTCAATGTTTAAAAAATGTTTTAAAATAGTCAATGTGACCTCTTTTACGAAAAATGTAATAACTTGTATGCTAAATTTAGCATTTCAACTTTTGCCTAAAATAAGTGTTGAAAAATTAAATCAGAAACTTAAATTTTGTTGAAAGTTAATTTCCTTAATACAATACCGACAAGTGCAATTCAGTTTCAGAAATAACTTCAAAGTATTCTAAAATTCGGGTTTCTGTCAGGAATTTTGATTATTCTTCCCGTAAACATTATAGTTCGTAGAACTATTCTTCAAGCAAAGCATTAGCTTCGTTAAAAATAATTAGAAAGCAGTATTTTGTCACGTGGTTCAACTCTGTTGAGGTGCCTTATGTAAATGAGTTGCTCACAGCAATGTCGAGATAATTAAAACAGCGCCGCCATTTTTATTTGAAGTAAAATGCATTTCAGAAAGTAATTTTAACGACAAAATACTTTCAGAACTCTTACTGCAAATTTAGAAAGTATTTTTTAGAAATAAATTTTTTAACTAGTATATTAATTTAGTATGAATATTTCATGCTTTATTATAATCGTCAACTAACAGACCGTCTATCCATAGTGTTGTTTTAATGCTTCAGAGGGAAAATGGAAATAGTTTTAAGTTTTTGAATTCTCATAAACTTTCTAGCAATTTATTACATAAAAGCTTGAAGTATAAGTTTTTAATTTGCTTCGTTTAAATATTTCTTTTCTTAATCTCATTCTTCAATAAAGAAACGAAATGAGAAGCGGATTAACTTCGACCATCTGTTACCTCCCGAGCTTTAATTTCATTTCGAACAAAAGAATGGCGACAAGAGATCTGTTTGGGTGAACAATGACGTGTTATTAATTGCGTTTGTGAAGTTGCGGCAAAGGGAAGGTTTTAAGGTGTAGGGAAAAAAATGTAAAGCAAAGGATTTTTTTTCCATAAACTTCCAGTATTTTGAATACGCTTTGAGAGTATCCTAAAAATCTTTTATTAAGATGGTGAAGAATTTAAACAGCTTTCGAGAATGAAATTCGGAAAAAAATATTTAATTAAAGATCTAAAAATATCACTGTATACTTGAAGCGTTTAGTATCAAACAGCGCAGTAAGTTTTTTACAATTTTACAGGAGAGACGAAAAACAATCACGAGTTCGACTTTTTTCATACGGAACTGTTTTTTCACAGCAGTTCCAATCGTTCCAAACCTATTTGTGGTTTTTCAATACGCTGATCAACTTGCGAAAGGAAAAAGTGAGTGTTGCCATTCAAAATTTTTTCACTGTAACCATAACCATGTGTTCCGCGTTATTCACATTTATCATAATCTGGAGCAAATATCTTCAACCATCCAGATTTTAAGTTTTGCTCAAATAGTTCAGCGGATAGGTCGCTAACGTTTCATTATCAAACTGAATAGAGTTTCTTTAGCCCATAATTTTATGAAGCATATTTCAATGTATGAGTCAAAAAAATACTCATTAAGGAGTTTTATAACGTGACATTTTATTAACATATTTGAAATCAACTTTATTGCAATCTTAATAAGTCAAAACTGCAAAATAAATACACTCAAACCTGTTTTCGTGCGATTATTTTTTTGTGTGATTTTTTTTTTCCTTTTTGCGAATTTTTTTATGCGATATTTGAAAATTTCAGTCAGATTGGGTTTTAATTGACGAACTTATTTTTAAAACAAGTGCAAGGTAGTATTTTCAAGTGACGACATATTCAACCCAATGGGAAATCACTGGGACCTCCCAGAAACATTCCTTATTCGGGAAATTTTGTCCGACTACTCGGCAAAATTATCTTTACTTGGTTTACTTTAATTTCTTTTAAAGATAGCAATTTCTAGTTATTTCGTCAGTTTTTGGGTTACTTTATACGTGACACGTTTTTTATGCGGTTCTTATCCACCGCATAAAAAAAAATGTCTTTTTTTTTAAACTGTGTTGCGAAAACAATTTATTATAGCTACTCGTGAAGTTTCAAACTTTTTTTTAGAGATTTTTTTAATGCGGTCTCTATCCAGAGCGTAAAAACAGGTTTGGGTGTAATTTTCGGGCTATTAATTTTCTGACTGCATTTTAGATTTTGAGAGAGTAGTATTATTAATTTACTAGCTCAAAAATGGTTTTTGAGGGTTGGTACATCGTAGAGAAAATATAATACACTGCTAATGTGAAGCATAATTAAATTAAAAATTGCTATTAACGAATTTTAAGACAAATGCTTTAAAACAGTTAAAAGGTAACAATATTAGTAGTGACATTTTTTCAGTGTAAGATAAGTATGCTGGTATGCTACTGAAATGTTACGCGTCTCTGGCACATTTAAATATGACAAATTTAGTTATATATTGAAAAATTAAGATTTATAATATCAACGATGTTGTTTTATTAACTGTTTTGTTTAGATATTTATTTAAGTATTGAGAAACTAGTCAACATTCTTATACATCACCTTTATTTATATCACATCCATGCAGAACAGTTTAGCTTAAAACTAACTTTTGGCAATAAAATGTTTTAAAATGTGTTTAAAACTGTAAGGAAAACTGTAACAATGCATCATTTTTTAAACAAGATAGATTTCTAATACTTAAATTAAACAGTGAATTGCTTCAATCTCAGCTACCTCAACAGTAACGCTTACTGAAATTTAAAACGAAAGATAAAATGCTGAAGTCTTTTACTTCCAGGTAACAATCATTGCCAACTCTTTGGAGCTGTAATGCAAAATTAGAGTCCAAAACGTGTTTTTAAACTATACAACGTATCTATATTATATTTTCAAAAAAGTGTTGTTCTTTTTCAAAGCAAAACTAATATTATTCAAGAAAAATACTTGAGCTGGACCTTACAAATCAAACACTACATACGAACAAAGATTTGATTTGCTTGGATTTTCACTGCTTCTTATTCGCTCGTCGCGAGGAAATTCGGTGGAACATTCCTTACGTGCTGTCACATAGGTCGATATTTTATTGCAATTTTTACGTTTCGATTCAACTTTTGAATCACGAACTTTTAGTATTGTAACCATCAAACATTTGCTGGAACATTTCTAGTGCCTTTATATTTGAAGAGTTTTCTGTTGCTAGAGGAAACGATATGGATGACTGTCCCATGGATTATAAACGTTGTTCTGTGATACATGCATTACAATCTCTAAATAATATTTTAAATGTATTTAATGCATTTCATAATCGTACATTCAGTAACAAAAGAAAGCAAATTCATAGAGATTGTTACTACTTTTTAAATTTATCGTCTGCTCTGCCTAACATTTATCATCAATTTATTCGCAACTCCAGCAAACTATAGGGGTCGCTGCAGCCACTGTCGAATGGCGGATGAAAAAGGTAAAACAAAAGCACGCCATTACGTATAAATTGCTTTGACGCTTAGTGAATTACCGTAAGTTTTCGTCGTGTTTGTGGGAAGCTTTCTTTTCTATTCTTCTGAAATTACATTGCACCAAAAACTGTATGAAGCCTGTAATTTTCCCCAAAGAAAATACGTGGAATGGAATGTTTTACCTTTTTCTTTAGTATTGTTAATCACCGCAAGGTATCGTATTCGATTACTAGTGCGATGTTTTACATTTTCCTGAACTATTTAACTTAATTATCGTCTGTGCTATTTATTGTTTTTCGAAATGTCAACGGTTACAGAAATTAAATATAAGATTTGAAATGTTTTCTTGGAACGTGAATTTTGTTTTTCTCGTCCACTATTGGCGGAGAATATTATTGAGCAATCACGATTGCTTATTGTTCTCACTTGACCGTTTTTGGCGTCCGTGCCTTTTTCAGCTTGGACCAGGCCTGCAGCACCACCGTCCACCGGCGGCGGCGCGGCTGGTCCTGAGCACTGTTCACCGGAATCCACTTTTGCTGGGCGGTGGCGTCCATGTCCCACACACACGAACGCCTACACACACATACACACGAACGCCTACACACACACACACGAACGCCTACACACACACACGAACGCCTACACACACACACACACGAACGCCTACACACACATACGAACGCCTACACACACACACGAACGCCTACACACACACACGAACGCCTACACACACACACGAACGCTTACACACACACACGAACGCCTACACAGACACACACACGAACACCTACACGCACACGCACGTACACAACACTCACTCACACACATGCATACATACACTTACGCACCCACGCACCCACACACATGCGCCTACACAAACACACACGCTCGTGATTGCGAAAAACATAATTTGAATTCAAGATGCCAAAAATTCAAATTATTTTTTTTTAATACTTTATTTCTATTTCCAATATAGAAATCTCTTTCATAAAAATTGAAAAATTTGATTTATTTACTTAAGAAAAAAAATATTTATTTTAAAATTATGAAGAAGTGGAATGAAAAACATATATTAAATCCTTTTTTTCTGCAAATCACTTTCTAGACGTGCAAGTGGTGAATTTTTAATTATTCATTACATTGTTAGTTTAACTTTTAAACAACAAAAGAATGTTTCAAAAGGGCATCACTATTTTATGCTCTGTTGTGACTCCATTCTGCATAAAACCGAAAAATATAACAGCGAAAGATCTAACATATATATATAAAGCATTGACAAGAGAAGGAATGTAAAATTGGAGATAATTAGTAAAAATGGTAGGTGAACCTCTCCTCTGTTTCGTCACAAAAGATGGTAGCCCTGGTAGATGCTGCTACACAGCATGATTTTAAAAAATAATGAGTACCGACCTAGAATCTGAACTTTAAACACGTTTCACTCAAAACTTTATAAAGTCCACTTACATCACTTTGCTTCTCACTAATTTATATTTAAAAATAATGCAATGAATGTACGCTATTCGAAAATGTGCCTATTATAAAATGCTGATCAGCAAAACCAACATCCTCAAATTATATTGAAAAGTGAAAATAATACATACATTTAAAGGAAGTAAGTTAAAAAAATTCCTTTGTTTTCTTTATTCAACTATCATGAGTTTAAAAGTTAAACCAACAACGTACAAATGCAGTTCAAAAGATCGTCAAATGTCTTCACGTTCATACCTCACATGTTTTTGGGCCTAAAAAGGGATTTCCATTGCAAGACTAAAACCTGTATCTGCAATGGGGCCGTTTCTGAAATTTTAAAATTATTTTTTTCTGAAATAGAATACTTAAAAATGCTTTCTTTTTTTTTTTGTCATTTTATCAACTTCACTGACTAGTAAATCAGCCAAAGTAGTACTTTTGGTTGATGGAAACAACCCCATTTTATATAAATTGATTTTTTTTAACCTTTAAGCACAAGGGTATTTATTTATTTATTTATTTTCAGAAGTTCGGGTTTTTTTTTCAATAGAAATATTGTTTCGAACTCACCTCTGTACAGCAGGTAACTATGCAAAGATCAATTCAAAACTTATCCGCGTTATTTTCAATGTCTCAATAATACAAAGTGACAAAGTGAGGAGCAACTCATTACAGATTCATGGGGAACAAGTTCTCCCTTTGTTTCGTTGCGATTTTCAATTTAAATTAGCATACACGGCGTCGTTATCATCCTGAGAATAAAGCTGATTTTGAAAAACATGCAACTTTGACTCCGTTAAAATTCTTGCAACCGAGGAAACTTCAAACTACGTATGATGATTAAAATATGCTTTCATATATATGTTGTTGAAATCACCTCACTTTGAATGTGGCGCTTAAGTCGGAGTTTTAAATTTGACATTTATTTATTATCAAACATACTTATGTTTGAAAATATTTTATGAAATTCAAAACATTTCATACATATATTTAAAAATACTTTTTAAAATTGTAGTTGACATTAATTCTGATATATTTTCAAATAGAAACCAAATCTCTAGCAAAGACTATTCAAATTTAATCGCAAAATGTGCAAATACTTGCAAGATATTAAAATGCAAATTATCATGCAGAACACGAGACGACTTTCAGAGAAAATTTAACATGCAACAGAAAGGTAAAGTGAGAACTCCAGAACTAATTCAGGTCGCTATATTAAAACATTATTCTCCCCTATGTATTACTTTTCCGAAATTAATTTACAAGTTTTCAAGTTTTAAACTGCTTGCAAATAATATTAAGTTAAATGAAAAAGTGAAATTTATCCATTAAAGTTTCAGTATCTAAATTAATCGCTGGTTAAGTATTTGCTTAAAAGTATTTGAAATAAATAACACGAAAAACATTATTTTTAGATTTTACTTCGCGTTAATTCATTTATTTTTGAAAATCTTATAACGTGGTCTAACTTTTATGCACTTCTACATGAGGTATCTTAGTTAATCGAAGAATATCAATTGTTTTTAGAGGTTAATTAAAGGAGAAGAGTGATATTAAAACTTTAAATAATTGGTATTGAAAAAGTTCCACTATTTTCTATTCCACACATTTTTAATAGATCTCATAATATTTCGATGTCATTTTATGTCTAGATTCAGTGGCTTCACTACGGGGAGCGGTCCACCCCGAATGTCACATGTCTGAGGGGTGACACCCTGTGAAATTGAAGTTTTTTCAAAATATGAAGCTGGAATGCATTTTTAAGACAACAAATTTCAAAATTTCACGAGGGGGTAAACCCCTGTTGTAATTTGTAAAATTTAAAAAGTAAATTAATGTTCTAAAATTAAAAATAAAATTTTGTTTTTATTTTGCGTCTGTAGGGGGGAGGGGGTGACACCACAAATTATAGCCCCGGGTGTCAGCCGTACTAGGTACGCCACTGCTTGATTTTATATCTTATTTAAACAAAAACCATTTGGAAGACGTAAGTTCTGCATTTGAAAATGAAAAACGTTTTATCTTCTTATAGGTAAATCTGATTCTAATTACTATGTCAAATAATTTCTATAAGAAGAAGAAAGAAAAGGTAAGATAACTTTTTCTTAGAAATGGCACATCTTTCCCTCTCTTCAAAATTGATTGGTAGAATATAAATACATTTCGAAGCGAACGTAAGGATAAGAGAAAGTCTGGCTATTGAAGTGTAAACGGAGAACATTTCTTCTTCTATATCTGCTATAGTCATTGTTTTATTGCTTCATTTAAAGAAACAGAATTTGTAATCGCGATACATTTGGTAAAATTACTAAGAACGTGGTAATAGAAAAAGCGTGTAGCAATTTAAACGTCCGATGGTTACTTGAATGCTTTTTTAGGGAACGTTTTACTTCGTGTTAAATTAAATTAAACTGATTGATATAACAGCAATGTTTTCTTTTTTCACGAATTTACGGTCATCAATTAATTTATTACTTAATATGCTGTATTCGAATAACAGGTTATACAGTAAACCTAATTAACTCGGACCCTTTTAAACCGAACTTCGCATAATACGGACATCCATTTAGATATATGAACTGTACAAGCGGCGAGGTAGCACAATAATATTGTTTTGTTGGCAGTATTTTCTATTTTTTTACTATTTTCTCTTATTGAGTCTTATAATACTTCATTCTCTTGAATTAAAAATAAAGTTCTACTGAGCACTGTAGTTTATTTATGTACGTATCTTGGCTCAACTTATAGAATATTTTGTTTAATTAATACTTTCATTAATTTGGAAAACTTGGATCTTCTTTCAGTCCAAATCAATAAGGTCCTATTTTATAACAAAATAAAGAAAATACATTTTCTTTTTTCTTTTTTTTTACTTATATATTATTTGAAAAGAGAAAAATGCTGCAACTGATGAAACGAAAAATATGGGAATTAAAAATAAAATCATCCGTTCAGGATCTGTTCAGTCTGTTTGGATTCAGCATACCTCAAAAGGTGTAATTTTTCCGGAATTCGAAACTCCAAAAACTTTACGAAATCAGTTGGGGATGAGTGGGTACAGTGAGACACGAAAATATTCTCTCTCTCTCTCAATTGCTTTTATTTTATTATCGACTAGTGGCACCCGCACGGCTTAGCCCGTAGTAGAAAATTAAAATCTCATTTGGTTCACCTGTATATTAACAAATATTGGATGATGAATTTCTCGCCAATTAGCGATGTCAAATGGCTTGCCCATGTGACGGTTCCACGTTATGATGATTTCGCAATTTACTATTACACGTTGTAATCATTTGCTCGAAAAAATTTTCTTAAAATTGGTATAGAAAAAGAACAAAATCGAATTTTCAAAAAATCGCTTCGAAGTACACACCCCCATGCTACAAACTAACGTTTTGCCAAATTTCATGAAAATCGGCCGAACGGTCTAGGCGCTATGCGCGTCACAGAGATCCTGACAGGCAGAGAGAGATCCGGACAGAGAGAGTTTCAGCTTTATTATTAGTAAAGATTTAAAAAAATTTAAAAAAAAACAGAAATCAGTTTTTTCAAATAGTACCAATAATTGTCGCTGAAATAGGTATTATAAAAATGGATTTAGAAAAAGCTACGAATTCACACAAACGAGAAAAAAATAAAAACGAGATGCAGCTTTAAATCTAAATTTACCTGGGAAAATATAAATGATTGTTGCCGTTTGGCTTTGGTATAATCTTTTACCTTTAGCAATGTAAATTTCACGTCGTTTTGACACTCATTAGTGGCGTCTACTGCCTATTTTGTTGTGACTGACTGAGACCGAATGATTTAGATAACTCTGGATTAGTAAATTGGCTTAAAGTGTCATTTTGTGATGTAGCATTTGATTAGGATGGTATGTTTTCACTGCAGCACTTGTCTACCACTGGTACAACAGCTTTTTTCCTCTGTTTCAGAAAATCCCCAAAACAGCTTATCTGACATTTTTCTAGGCGTGTTGAAATTTGGAAATGTAGAAAAAATATTATTACATTTAGCATACTTCAATGAGACAATAAAAAAATAATTTGAATAGAATACAGTAAAACTTCGATTTGACGATATCCGAATTAGCAATTTCCAAAATTTAATGATACATTTCACTGGTCCGGATTTAACTACATTGAATATATCTGTAATTTGGAGGGATACAACATTATGTCAATTTTCATAATTTTACAGGAGAGTGCTTTTAAGTCCACATGGTGTTCTATCCCTCCAAGTGAAAGTGTACTTGTTGTTCTTTTAAAATACGCGATATACATTATTAGCTGGTTTTGAACATGCCTGGTGCTCTATGCCTCTAGGAAATATCAGAAAAGCTGATTTTAGCTCTGTATTGTCATTTTGGAAGAAAAAATGGACATTGTGTTGTATCCCTCCGAGGTACAGATATATGCTGCTTGATTTAACGATATCCTTGATTTAACGATAACTTTTTCCAGTCCCTTTACAATCGTTAAATCGGGGTTATACTGTATGTACGATATGGAAATAGTTATGTGATAGCTATAGAAGTCATAATTTCAATTAAGCATCTTTATTTTCTTTGATGCACGGCTTTCAAACTTATTTCATCATTATTTGCTTCAACAGGCTAGTTGTAATTAAATTTAATTCAATGTATAATGTCTAAGTTTTAATATAAAAAAGCCATGGAGGCAGTGAGCAGCGACTTAAAGGTGTATTCAATGCAAAATATAAACACTATAGCTCCCATTCTCAGACAAAGACAACATCACTCTACTGCTAAAATGAACGCTAGTTAATAGGCTAATGTAAGATTAATAACACCAGCCTGTAAAGTTTATCTAACAGTTTAGAAACAGTGCAACAAAGAATGGAGACACAGTGTGACCCTGATTTAACGATTGTCAATTTTATCGCTAAATTATGGATATCCTTAAATCAAGGAGCATAGAGATTCACTGCAGTCGAATCCGGACCAGTGAAATGTATCATTGAATTAAAGAAATCGTTAAATGGGTTACCGTTAAATCAAAGTTATACTGTATTTTACTTCGATGGGTTCAAACTATGATGACATAATAATTTTTCTTACGTGATACTTGGAATCAAACTTTTTTCTTTAATATTGTTCACAGTTTTTCGAGAAGACTTATTAACAGCTGTACCAGGCTGGAGACATCCAAACATTAAAAATTGCTGTTGTCTCACTATTCTCCTTGTCTCACTGTTTCCGCTTCTCCTCTAATGCATTAAATATGTATTCTTTACTAATAATAAAGCTCAAAGTTTGTCTGGATCTCAGTCGGATATATCTATTCTGATCTCTGTCTGGATCTCTGTGACGCGCATAGCGCCTAACTGTTCGGCCGATTTTCGTGAAATTTAATAAAAAATTAATTTGCAGCATGATGGTGTGCACCTTGAAGCTAATTTTCGGGAATTCGATTTTGTTCTTTTTAAATTCCAATTTTAAGAATATTTTACCGAGCAAATTTTCACAACGAGGACGAGAAAACTACCATAACGTGGACGAGCAAATTACCATAACGTGGACGAGCGAATTACCATAATGTGGACGAGCGAATTACCATAACGTGGACGAGCAAATTACCATAACGTGGACGAGCAAACTACCATATGAGACCACGGGCGAGCAAATGAACACAGCAATTGGCGAGAAATTAATCATCCATTATTGTAAATATACAGGCGAGCTAAATGACTTTTCAATTTTTCTACTACAGGCAAAGCCGTGTGGGTACCGCTAGTAAATCAATAAATATGAAAAACCTATCACTTCATACTGCAGCAATAAGAGATAAAGTTACGTTTTAGACTAAAGATTTGTTTCATTCTATTAGAGTGAAAACGATGCATACAAGTTTGAAACAGGAAATAAGCATTTCATGTTCTTGAAAGCAGAAAAAGGATTGAGAAATAAAAGCATCGAATATTAAGAGAGAGAGAGAAATATCGAGCGTGTTTCCGTTTCTTAAAAATCGCAATTTGGCTTTTTTTTTTTTTTTTTTTTTCAAATTTGCAACCAGAAACACGATTACACGAGAAAGTTATTTTACAATTATTCATTAATTTTTTACATGAAACGCTTTATTAGTCGGATTTTTTTCACTTTAATTAAATAAAATTCTTCAGTAAAATTAAATTTAGTAATTAAAATTATTTAACGGAAACAAATTAAGGATTAGAAGGATTTTTTTTTCAATGTAACTTCTTAGAAATAAATGAGCATTTTACAAACTCTTATGGCGATAACAGTTTCCTTTTTTTACAAGAAAGCCGGGAAAAGAGGAAGCTTTTCATTATTTGCTTTCATTTAACGTATCTTATCAAAATACTGATAAATTCTTTTCTTAATAATATATTTTTTATTTCCGTTTTAGAGTATTTTAAGAAACTCTATTTTTACTGAAATAAAACTTTATTAGTGTAACCATTATTTTTAAAAAGTAAAAATTTAATTTAATGTAATTATTATTTTAAGAAAATACGATTTCATCGACATTTTAATAGCTCAGAAGGAAAATTAAAATAAAAAAAAAATCCTGAATTTATTTAGTCAAAACTCTATACGAGTATGCTGAAATTTTAAAACTCGTATTCTGTATTATTCACTATAACTTTTTAATGGTATGCAAGAGGTTCATTCATGGTTGATGAGCCTATTTTAAAGTTGGGAAAATTGCGATATGGTAGACTCTTTTCGATTTTTTAAGCGGTCGCCAATTTTTTTGGCGCCAAAGCCTAGACGCCATTATTTTCGTTGATGAAAAAAAGGGAAATGGTATATACATTTTTTTACTAACCAACTGAAAAACGAATGAAATAGTATTTGTGAAACAGAATACAAAAAGTAAATAGTAACAATTTGAAAAGGGAAGTTAAACAACACATATTTTCTAACATCTGAATAGCTATTTCCCTTTATCTCTCTTACACATGACTGAACCAGCAAATTGTTTCAACTGAGGCAGTGAGAAGCAGAGAGATGTTAGTGAACATTTTCAAGTTTTGAGTAAAACGAGTTTAAAGATAACGTCCTAGGTAGACTTCCATTGAAAAGTTTCTCTAAATCATGCTGTAGTACAGTACTTACCACGGCTACTGGTACTCTCTCTTGCCCCCAAGACAGATGAGAGGTTCACCTACCATGTGTGCTGGTTATCTCCAATTTTTTAATTTTGCCACTTACATCCCTTTGCTTCTCACTGCCTCAAATGTATTTTTATCATTCCAAATTTATTTCTGAATACAAAATACACTTTTTTACATAAGAAGAAAACTACTGTAGTTGGGGCAAAGCAAACAAGGCAGCATTGCGTAGACTACGCAAATCCTAATCACATCATAACAAAAGCAACCAGGCTAGTTTTCCCCAACTATAGTTAATATATGGACGATGTTAAGTTCATTCACTGATACAGTTTTTTTAATATACTTTAGAAAATATAACGTCAAATGAATAGTTTGCAAAAAATATTTTAATTTCAAGACTTTTTTTTTTCTTAGATTTAAGCGTTATGTTAAGCTTAAAAGAAAAAAAGCAGAGCAAACTTAAATCCCTTGAAGTAAACATTAAAAAAAAAGGTACAAATTTGCAAATAAATAGAATGGGCAGCAAAATTTTGGACATCTTTTATACACTAGTCTAGGGCTATCCAACCGTTTTTGCTCAAGGTCCTTTAACGAAACTTTACAAAGCATTGTACATTTTCGGAGGCAAGACACACCAACAATCCAACACTATTTCAATTCAGATGAGTTTGTTGAAACTAGCTCCTCTTCTCCCCCTCCCCATCGCCCACGATTTTTTTTTATATCTATATATAAGCGATCAGTCGCATGAGCGTAGCCAGGATTTATGTCAAAGACCAGTAAGCCAAGGTACAACAAGATGGTGGTTTTTAGCTCCCCTTCACCCAGTGCCAGTTTTCGAGGCCATTCAAAAACTTGATCCTGTCGCCCTTACCGATCTTGCTTTAATATCCAATACTAAAGTTTATTTTGCTTAAAAAAAAGACTTTATTAAATGTATTTAACACTAAAATATTTTTATGTGCAATTTTTTGCTTTGAAGAAAAGTCAGGTACCAATAGTTATAAGTCCTTAAACGTTCTATGCTATCTTTGAATACGACAAAGGATAGAGGTGAGAGGATCGAGTTATATCCTCTGGAAAATTTTCCAATTTTAAATCGTAAAAATGCAGTTTTAGTCAATGTTTGTTGGTGTTAGAGATGGTCGGTGGACAAGTTTCAGCGTCCACCCCAGGGGAAATTTTCAAAATTGGTATAAAAATTCGCATTTTTAGGCACTTTTAGTCAAATTAAGAAAAAGAGAGGATACATTCTCCCCCCAAATTATTTTTCAAAAGTAAAGTCAATTTTAGGTTATTTTTGGTTGAGTCAAAGGTTTTTTCTTCCTTACAAATTAGTTTTGAAAACGCACTTTTAGATTATTTTTGGTGATTTGTAATGTTAACGAAATGAGGAAGGTTCATATTCTCTCTTCGAAAATTTTTGGGAATGAGATCCCAGAAACACATTTCTGGATATCTTTTATGGCGCTAAAAAGAATATTCAGAATTTAGGACTTCTTCCAGAAATTTTTTTATATTGAAGTTTAAAAAACGCAATTTTAAGCTATATAAGCTGAGATGTTTGGAAATGGGCCCTCGGAACCTCTCCCTGAAAATTTTTTGAAATTAAATCACCAAAACAGCATTTTAGGAATTTTTTACCAGATGAAGAGAAAATAACAGGTGAGCGACTATCCTCCAGAAATATTTTGAAATGGGAGTCTCAAAAATGCAATTTTAAATTATGTTTGGTGACTTTAAGGAGGGAAGTGAAAGTTAATACTCTCAAACTAGGGGGAGGCAATCGTTCTTACCTGCTCCCGTCTGCCTAGGATCATGCTTAGTAGTGGATTTTGAGATTTTCTTGACTTAAATTTCTTTTTATTATATTTGCTTAAAAGGAAATATATTATCATTTTTTTTTTTAAAGAATGCTTTTAGTTTTTAAGCATTTCGCGGGTAGGGAAAAATATGCGAGCGAGCTAAATTTACCCCGCCAGCCGTAGGTTGGACAGCACGGCACTCTGAAATTTTTAAATGAAAATAAGCTACGTCTCAATAAATAGTTCATTTTAAAATTATTTCTGTTGGTTAAAAAATACAAATCTTCGAATTTACTGCATCAATCAATCAATCAATCAATTGTTACGTCTGTTTTTCGATATTAAAAAGTAACTTTTTTCTTTCTATTTCATGAAACAAGAAATAAAAACTATATCTGGAACTGCGTTCTTATGCCTATGTTTCTCCACCCGTATCATAGTTCTGAGAAATTCAGCTGGATTGATAGGTTTTTCCTCACAAAAATGCTTTTTTCTTACGTGTTTCCATTTTTCTTGTTACTTTAAAGGGAAACGTACTTAATTACATATAAATTGAATATTTTTTAGTGTTGCCGGTTTTTATTTTGGTTTGAATAATACTAAAAAAATTCGATTATTCGGGAGGTACCGTTGTAACACTTAAATTGAAACAGCCTTTTTGTTTTCTTTTTTGCATGTTTCATATCACAAACCCTTTTTAACGAAGATTTTTAATGCCATCTCTAAGATCAGTTACATGCGATTTAAATAATTCGCTCGCCCCCCCCCCCCTCTATTTCTCAAATAGAACTACTTCCTCAAAGGTTTTTAGTGAGGAGAAACAGACAGGTAGACATTACCATCTCAAAACCATACGGTTTTTTTTTTTTTTTTTTTTGAGAAATTGCATTGCTTATTGCTTTTATTTGACCTTTGAATGACGTTCCTATGATTTTATTTCCCCCCCCCCCGCCTTCCTCTGCAGCACCAACGTCGACCAGCCCCTCCCGATGCTGCTCCTCTACTGAGAACCGTCTCCTGGTTGCGGCTATATCCTACACATATACGCACACATACACACACCTACACACAAACATATGCACACACACACACATACCCACATAGTCATGACTGCACACAGACACAAACACACACGCCTACATGCACACACACACTCAAGATTGCGAAAAACATAATATGAATTCAAGGTGTCAAAATTCAAACTAATTTTTTTTTCTTTTTCTTTTTATTTGTTTTACCATTAAAAATATTTTTGATTTCTTTTATACATTTTTGCAATACCCCTTTAGTTTTCCTTCGAGAGTTTGTTTTTCACTTTTGCGGCAAATTAAGCCAAAAAAATAGAACAAAATCCCTTCACATCATACAGCATACATAACATTACATCATAAATAAAGACCATAAAGAAAACAGCACTTTAACAAGCTACATGTCCGAATACAAAGAAAATACAAACGGAGTTTATTTCTACTTATCTAATTTATTTCCTTGTACCTCCGATATTGTATCGTTCCCCAGTCCAAACAAAAGTTCAATTCTAACCATTCATCGGAAGTACTTTCATCGCTGCACACCTCCAGGGGGAAGCAGAGGAAGATTATCAGACGATGACAAAATTGAATTCTGGAGGACAAAAGCAGATCGGCCTTGTACTGCTATGCGTTTTCTTCTCTGGTTTTTAGTATGGAAACACTTTGAAAGTCCGAGGAGATTTTGAGAATTACAGTACGCAAATATTGTGTGTCATAAATTAACCACGCAATGAAAACGTAAATAATAAAATGGGGTTATTTCCATCATCCAAATGTAGAGGAACATGGGGCAAAATGAATTGATGAATTTATTCTGCTTTTAGCTCCACCTATTTAATATCATTTTAATTATGTAGTACCATATGTAGTCTATTCCAGTCAGGAAAAAAATACCGCCTAAGATTGAAACATTTGATAAAACAGGCAATTTAAAAAAATTGCACTCATATTGCAATATTTTGTTGTAAGTCAAAAATTATTTTTGTCACTATAAAATGATCAAGTTCTTGTTATTAACATTTTAAATGTTTATTGAGACCTACTAATATTAAATGCACCAAAAATTTAGTTAATATTGAGCTTATTTGTATTTTAAATAAATTGCACAATTAGTAAGTACCATACGGGGCAAAGTGGATGGGGCAAAGTGAAATAGTTTGTTTCATTTACTCATTCAATCATTTAATGTAAGTCACTTACGTCGGCATTTATTAACTAATTCATTTACACTCCTTCATTTAGTAATGCATTTATTTATTCATACATTCACTTATTTTCTCATTTATTCATTCTTTTACTCGCTCATTTATTTTTCTTCATATATTAATTGATTTATTCATTTAATTATTCGTTTTTTGTTTTATTATATTTTCATTTATTCATTCAATCTTTTATTTGCAGATTCTTTTGGTCAAAAATATGTCTTATAATCAAATAAAAAATATTTCATTGGAAAAATATTTTATTTTTCACTTTGATCCATAGAGAAAAAAAGTGAAAAACTTTTTTTTTTTTTTTGAAGACTCAAATTTACTGCAAAAATAAAAAATACTGTTTCATAACAAGTTTTATTATAAAATACAATGTCGATCTACAGCCGGAGCTGAAGTAGAAATACAAGAAAAAAATCAAATATATCCTTACAACATTCAGAAATCACATTTATGGTTTTAAAAGGGATTATCATTGGGGAATAGTCATCTAAACAAGTATTTTTTTTTTTTTTTAAATTTTGTTTTCAACATTTAATTTTTGATATAGCATTAAAATAGTTTTCAGTATTTTATTCAACTTAATAATTTCAAATAGCATGGAAACATTTTACATAATTATTAGCTACGTCACCCGGGTTTGCATGATTTACCTCAAAAATAAAAGTTATGTCAAGTACGCGCGTTCATCAATCAGGTTTGAACAAAAAAAAAAAAAACTTCCGTAAAATTTTACGGCAGATTGCGGAAAAGTATCCAAAAAGGAAAAATTCAACTCTCCCGATTGCAAGAAAAGACTCAAAACAAAAGCCAGAATTTTACATGTTCGTATTCGAGAAAAAAAATGGCAACAAATCTTTCTGCTCATTGATATTCTTCACGCTATACATTTTAATAAAAGCACAAGCTACGTCACCTAACTTTGCACGGTAAGCCTCGAAAATAAAAGTTATGTCAAGTGACGCGTGTTTAACAATCAGGCTTGAACAAAAAAAAAATATCAGTAAAATTTTGCGGCAGATTTTGGAAAAATTTCCAAAAAGTAAACATTTTAAATCCCCAGATTACAGTAGAAGACTTTAAAACAAACCCCAGAATTTTATTTGCTCATATTCGAGACAAAAAATAGCAAAAGATCTTTCCTCTCAATGATTTTCCTCACGCTATAAATTTTAATAAAAGCATTGTTGCGGAAAGTTGAGATGAAGCACTGAATAATAATTTGAATGGAGGAAAGTCTTCGAAAAGTAGGGATTTTATTTTGAAATCTAAGTGCCATAATTAATAGTTTTTAATTTATATCTCTGCTAATTATTATCGGAGAATTATGTTAAATCGCCAAACATAAAGACGGGAAGATTACGAATCCATCGATACCTAGTTCGATGGTCAGTTCACTGTCGTTCGGGAGAAGAAACTTGGACATAGATGACTACATAGATAAATAGGTACATACATAGATACATACGCTCAGTTTTTAATTATATAAGATTGTTACGGAAAGTTGAGATGAAGCACTGAATAATAATTTGAATGGAGGAAAGCCTTCGAAAAAATAGGGATTTTGTGTCGAAATCTAAGCATTATATATATAATTAATAGTTTTTAATTGATATTTTCGATAATTATTATCGGAGGGTTATGTTAAATATAGCCGAACATAAATACGGGAAAATTACGCATCCATCGATACCTCGTTCGATGGTCAGTGTATTGGCGTTCGGTAGAAGTAACTCGGACTTAGATAGATTGGTACAGACATAGATAGGTATATAAGCTCAGTTTTTAATTATGTAAGGTGTATTTCCTAAAATGAAAGAACTGAACTTAGTAATTAAAAGAGAGAAAATGGATATGTTTTTATCTACCCTTATCTTTACCTGAAGGGCCACTTCTCCCCCTCATTTCCCCCCTTAATCTTCTTCTTGAGCGATACCCCCTAATATAAGATTTTTTTTTTTCAAAAAACAGACGAAAGATATATTTTTGAAATGCAGTTTACAGCTCCGATAATGAGTTGCATCAAAACTTCTCCATTCGAAAAAGTACTTGTCTTTGAAGAGAAGCATTGACAACATTTCGTGACATATTTTCTTCGGAAGTTCTACGAAATTCCTTTTGCCACGCAAATTACGTAAATATAGCTTCCCGAACCTGTTTGCGTCACAGCTTATAAAATATGCAGTAAATACTGCTATTTCTGGCAATGGTACGAAAATTTCAGTTAATATTTATATTTTTGGCCCCGAAGTATTCTGTCCGATTTTTGCTTTGGAAGTAAAGTCAATCGATAATTTATTTTTCTGTATGTCTATTATTATTTATCACATTCATTTCGTGTTTTGCGTTTCTGTTAAAAATTGCTATTGCAGTCATAGGCAGTTTCTCTGTTGCGAAACATATCGCTCTATCATCTTCATTTTAACATATATCACAGTATTAAAGGAAATAAATTATAATAAAACAATCAATGCTTCCTTAAAATATTCACTTTAGAGGGAGAAAAAAAAATAGGGAAACATATCAATAAAAATTATTGCTAATTTTTCATTTTTCTTTCATTCGCATTTTTTTTTTTTAATTTTCTTTTCTTAGGTTTTTTTCGGTAATCATGAATTGCTTACTGTTCCCCTTTAATCGTAATTGATGTTCCATTGATTTTTTAGATTGCCATAACGACGAGAATAAGTTTAACTCGTTGATTTTAATACTAACTTAGAGGGTATAATTTTCGTCGTCATGAATGCAAATCGTCTGTGGTTTGTGTTCATTAATTTTATTAATTTATTTATTTATTTTTGAGGCTTAACTCAAGCCATAACAAAGGGGTTTTTTTTTTGGTAAACTCACTTTTTTTCTGGAGAAACCCCCTATTTAAATGAAATTTAAATTTTAAATTATTATTATTTATTTTTTTTATTTAATTATTTTTTTCATAGACATAACTCGTATTGTCTAATCTAGAAAATCAGGAGTCATAATATGACGGGTGAGGATTTCTGTTCCATTTCCATTTCACTCCATTTAAAGAAACAATAAATATAAAAAGTAGGGTCCTATTGAAATTCGTGCTTGCGAAAAACATGATTCAAATTAAAGTCGTCAAAATTGAAATGAATGCTAGGAGTTAAGTGCTGGATGTTTATATATATATTTAATTAATTATTTTTTTCTTTATTTATTATTATTATTATTATTTGAGATTTTAATAATTATCTCTATTTTACGCTAAATTTGTTACGATTCCGCCTTCATTTCATACGTACTTGAAAAATATGTAACTCAGTCCGTCTGAAAAGATTGAAATTAATCACCATTTACAAATAATTTGTACAGCTGCTCAACTAGCCAATAATTAATTCAAATATGAGTCAACACCATAAACACAAAGGTAAACACGTGTTTACTTACATACAGGGTGGTTATAAAATAACGTGAGGTGTTCAGAGCCCTCTAGCAAGTGAAGTATTGGATGAAACATTGACAAATTTCATAGGTGTACATAGAAAACCATGGGTTTTCGATTTCTACACTTAAAAAAAAAAGTACCAAAAGTCACACCAGGGGTAATTTTGGCACTGCTTGCGATAAAGAATTAAAGACCAAAAAATGCAGCAGACATCAAGTTTTTTATTACAAATGTTTGTTGCTTTGAAATGAGGTTCAATAAAACCAACAAAGAATTTCAATTTGTAACAAGAAAAGAATAACACCAAAAATCATCACGAAGAAATTTCGGCGTGGCAGCAAAGATTTCTTTCTTGGATAATATTCATGTAGGACGATGCACCACCCACGTTGGGCTTTAGGTGCTGAGTGTATAGCGGCCATATTTCCTTGATAGCAATTTTATTAGTCATATATTTCCTAAGGCATGGCCACCATGGTCGCCCAATCTTTCACCTTGTGACGTTTGGCCATGGGGATTTCTTCACAGTGTGGTTCATTTACGACATGTTCCCGATGCCTCAACTTTGAAAACTCGAATTACTTTACAGGATTTTAATCTCTCCCCACCTCCCCGGTTGTGTGGAAAATTGTGCATTGTATGCAGTACCTGGAAAATTTTGATGTTGGTCATATTGAACCTCAGTTGTACGTAAAAATCATATTTTGTAAATAAAATTTACGCATATTTTGTCAGTTAGCATTTGATTCTTCAATATTCACAGTAATATTATACAACTTAAGTTAGTATATATTCTTACCTTTTTATTCTTTCTGTATTCTTATCTTTTTAATACCAGAAAATTTCCCCCTGGTGGCGATTTTCCGTACAATATTTTTTTATTTCAGAAATCGAAATCCCATGGTCTACTGCGTACGCCCATGAAATTTGGCAATGTTTCGTCCAATACTTATCTCGCTAGAGTGCTCTAAACACCTCATGTTATTTTATAACCCCCCTGTATATGATAAAACTCAAAAACTAATCTCACGGCAACAACAGAGCTAAAGCAAGCTCTCTAATTCGCAGCTGACCGTCGACTAACCATCCAGCTAAACGGATCTCTTGGAACACTCCTGATTTTTTTCCGAAAACGTGGCTGGTTTATATTGGGAACACTTCTGATTTCTTCGGTAAGATTCCAGGATAATTTCATTCGGTTTACTGATTTAAGCGGTAAATGTTTTTGCCAGACATGCTACTGACAGAGATTTGGCACATTAGCCACCCCTTATTTTCCAGGTTTTGTTTCCAGTATGTATAGTTCTACTTCCATTACAACGAAATTTCATTTCTAACAAAAAAAAATTCCGGCGCCTTGAAGTCATCAGCAATTCTAATTGAAGTTAATACCAATACAACGAAATATCCGTTTCAGTGAAACAAATTTTCAGTCCCGACTTAAAAACAACTATACAGTTCGCATTCCATTACAACGAAATTCGATTTATAACGAAAAAAATTGCTGTAAATTGAAGTCAATAGCAATAACAATGAAGTTGATACCAGTTGACCAATACAACGAAATATCCGTTTCAGCGATACAAATTTTCAGTCTCGGCCTTATTACCAGTATGTATAGTTCTACTTCCATTACAACAAATTTCATTTCTAACCAAAAAAAAAAAAAAAAATTGCGGCGCCTTGAAGTCAACAGCAATTCTAAATTGAAGTTAATACCAATACAACGAAATATCCGTTTCAGTGAAACAAATTTTCAGTCCTGACTTAATTACAACTATATAGTTCGCATTCCTTTACAACGAAATTCCATTTATAACGAAAAAAAAATGCTGTATCTTGATGTCAATAGCAATAGCAATGAAGTTGATACCAGTTGACCAATAAAACGAAATATCCGTTTCAGCGATACAAATATTTCAGTCCCGACTTAATTACCACTACATTTACTTTACTTCCATTACAACGAAATTCCCGATGCAACGAATAAATAATCCCTTGAAGTTAATACCAATAACAAAGACATTATACCCATTGAGTCAGTGAGAAACAAAGGGATGTAAGTGGAAATTTTCAAGTTTCGAGTAAAACTCGTTTAAAGATAACGTCCTAGGTAGACTTTCATTGATTTTTTTACTAAATCATGCTGTATAACAGTACCAACCAGGGCTACTAGTACTATATCTTGCCTTATTGGCAGAGGAGAGGTTCACCTAACATTTGTACTGTTTATCTCCAAATTTTTAATTTTGCCACTTACATCTCTTTGCTTCTCACTGCCTCAATAGAAGATACTACTAATACAGCGAAATATTCGCTTCAGAGAAATAAATTTTAGGTCACAACTTAATTACCACTACATTGCTCTACTTCCGTTATAATGAAATTCCAGTTATAACGAATAAAATGTGCGGCCCCTTGAAGTTCGTTATAACAAGATTTAACCGTATTTAGTAAACAGATTATTTATTCTGAATGACTAAAAACTAGACATCATATATTTGCGAACAAAGACGTTTCGTTCTGGTTCAACTCAACTTTCAACACGAGGGGGAAATGCTCGAGTGGAAGTTTCGCTTTTTACAAATCAACCAAGCAACCAGCATTCAATTACCGAGTAAGGCAATCCAGCATATTTATCTTCATATTGAAAAAATATGCAAATATGAAATGCTTTCCGGAGCTCGTTTCAGATTCAATATTGGATTTGAAATTCAACTGAAGCATTCAGTAATGTGCTCTACGTCGATACGGAATCCATTTATGGCAATAAATTGGATGTCCATAGTCAGGACTGGAAGTTTAATTTTATCGAAGCATTATGTCAAACTTTATTGGCAGTTGAAACAGAGTAGAAGTCATAGATGAACGCCTAAATGTTTGTTTCGCGCCATAAGTAATGATTCATTTCAGCGACTGCTTATTATTTCCGTTTTGATATTTTTTAAAATTAAAACGGCTTTTTTCTTAAAATTTCAATTTCAGTTTGAAAGACACATTTTATAGTTATTACTTTTTAATATCTGTATGCTTATTAAATATTTAATGCGAATGATATGAAACCTTGCAGGCTATATACTTTGAAGGAGAATGTGGGGCAAAGTGAAATAGTTAAGATGACTGAGCTTTTTCAAAAAGAGCTAACTGAAAATTTGTTTTGAAAATTCCAATATAAAGAAAGAAGATTGTATATTTATTAAAAATTGCATTGAAACATATTTTTTTAATTTTTGGCAGTAAAGTTGTACTTTTAAAAGAAAAAGTGAACATTTTTCACTTTTTTCTTTTAGTGAAAAGTTAAACATTTTTTGGATGAAATATTTTCCATTCGATTGTGAAAAAAAATTTTGAACAAATAATTAAGCAATTAAAATGATAATTAAATAAATGAAAAATCATGAAACAATAAACTAATAAATAAATAAGTTAATTTAACTCATACAGTAAAACCTGTGAAGTCGACCACCTTTGAAAGTAGACCACCTGTCTAAGTTGACCGCTTTTTCAGGCACGGAATTAGCCCTTATCATATAAATCAACGTTTGTAAGTTGACCACCTGTTTAAGTTGACCATTAAAGTAGGGCACCACTTTATTGTGCCCTACTTTAATGGTCATTTAAGTGTCAACTTACACAGGTTTCACTGCACATAATAGAAAAATATAGAAATACATAGAAAAATAAATAAGTGAATAAAATAGTGAATAAATGAGAAAATAAGTGAATGACTTGATTACTCTAAGTGAATTATTAATTAAAAAATGTAAATAAATTAGTTAAAAAATAAATATTTAAGTGATAAATGATTGAATTAGTGAACGAAATGAACTATTTCACTTTGCCCCATCCACTTTGCCCGCATGCAATTGGGTAATTGTCTATTTGTGAAAAATATTAAATAATACAAATGAGCAAATGTTAGCTAAATAAATACTGCACCGACTATTAGAAGGTCCTAATTAGTGTTGAAAATTTTAATAAGAAGAACTTTCTTAGATACTACGGTATCAGATATTGCATATACTGCTGTTTCCCTGCCGACGGCAGTACTATTTAATAATATTTACCTACCCCACAAATGAGAAAAAAAAGGAAAAAAATTATTTGTTCTCACGATTTATGACTTATCATTAACTTTCATATAAGATCAGAACGTTCAAGAAATGTTTTTAAGAAAAGAAAAGCTGAGCTGTAAGTCAATAGAAGTTTTTGATTCCTAAAGTACCTATCAATCGTTTAAAGCAAGACATGCTCGTTAAAAACAAGTTACACTCCTATAGAAGTAACATTGTACCAAACAAGTGTTTCTGACTTCCTCGTTAAATCGACTTGTTAGAAGAGAATTCGACTGCATAGATTCAAATAATTTTAGGGTAGGGTAACACCCACAGTAATTGGCAGGTCACCAGTGATTGGCACTTCCAACAAAAATGTCCTTAAACAAGATTCGTATCCAATCTTTTTAATGTAGAAGGCTATATATCAACTGAATGTACATTTATATTAAAGATTATAACTTTAATTCATGTTACTAAATGGTAGCAGTACATAAGAAAGAGAAACGATTGTGGCTTGTGTCGAATCAGCCATTTTTGTTGCAAAAGCTTCTTCTCTGGCTTAAGGGAAGCATGTGCATCAATTCATTAAAAGCTGACTTAAAATATATTTCAAATTTTCGTTGTCAAAAGTTTTGTTTTGTTGAAAGGTGTTACTTTGAGTGGGTAGAAATATATTTTTGTCCCTTCTACGATTTTTGAAATAATGATGGATACCATTTAGTGGTGCTTCAGTTTTGCTAGTCTCCAGTAATTGGCACATGTGCCTATAAACACTAATGTTATGTGCAACATGTCACTAGTTTTATTTCTGATACTTATGCGGCAACTATCTTACATGTGTTCTACTATTGATTTGAATTCTACAGAATATACTGTTAAATTATTAAGAGAAACAATAAAAAAACAAATATGTTTGGCCATCAGTCAGAAATGCTTACTGTAGAGAATCGGTTTATTTTTTATGGTCCCTTAGAATCATCGGCTCAATGTTCCTTTTTCTGTGGAAACAGCTTTAAATCGTAAAATCGAAACTGCATACCGACCAATGAAACAGCAATAATCTCGATATTTTTTCCATGCAACACTCCAAATTTATTTTCATTTCTCTAAAATACTTTTTCGACGTCAAAATGTGTGATTTAGCATTAATTTGTGTAAAATTACCTACTTCAAATTAACATTAGTTATGTTTCTTATGATGATAAAATTTGTATGTAATCTAAAAGTGAAATATGAAGTGATTTTCCAGTTTTATTAACATGTGCCATTTACTGGATCACAAGGTGTCATACACTGGGGTATCAAGTGCCAATTACTGGTGATTTCGGTAACTTTATACATATATATTTTTATAAAAATCAATTCAAATATTTTTGATTTTAGTGAACTAAATACATGAACAGATGTGCATTCTTTAATACAAAAATATTTGCAAGTGAATATTTTTTTTTTCTAAGTAATGAAAAGAGAGGTAAGTTTAAGGACAAACTCTTAAAGTGCCAATTACTGGGGTCGTTACCCTAACAAATGAGAAAATGCGAGCGTATCATGTCTGAGTTCCCTTCACGTAACAAATCTAGTTAGGGATTTTTAGACACTATTTAAGAAACGACTAGACAAAAAGACAGGTGCAATCTGCTCGAAATCAGTTTCTTTCAGAAAAAACACAAGGAAAAAGGGCAGGTGCAAAATTTAAAGCATTACCGCTTTGCGAGCGATACAAAAATAGAATGCAGTAAAAGCGATTCCTTTAACAACTTTCAACAGAAATTCTAAAAGTAATTAAGAAAACCGTAATTCGTTATTCATAATGAGAGAAGTCGAAACTAGTATGGTGAAGGGAACATTGATTAAAAGTTCTTTTGTCTCTGCACAGATAATTATGAAATAATACAATTCTATGGAAGAAAATGCAGTTTTAAATCTCAACTATTGAGTGGAGAAAGATGTGCGAAGGGTGAAGGTGTATTCTAGGGGTAGGCAATCTTTCTGGAGCTAAAAGGCAGTTTTCTAAATGTGGAAATATTTTTTAAAGAGGAAAATATTAGTGGAAAATAGGCGAGCACATGCGATTTTTTTTCTTTTCTTTTCTTTTTTTCCCCCCCAAAAAATGACCTTAAGATTGAATAGTCTTTTCTTTGTGTCACGGATTTTTTTGAGGTTTTTTAAAACTATTTCTTTGCTTTATGATATTTGTAAAAAATGTCTTCAAACGTTCACATTTGCTCCAACAGGAGGGGACATGCGAATTGTCCTGCGGCACATATGAGCATGGTTAAAAATGCAGGACGAGTATTATATTTTTAAGAAAAACTTATTAATATGAAGCATATACGTATATACCAATTGCATTGAAGGGTTTGTAGCATATACTGCATCAATTTAAATTGTAAAGTAATTAAGTCATTAACAAAACATTTTTTCCCAAATTATAACTGCTCACTGTCAAATTTTAAGGTATCGTAGACTATTATAACCATTGGATAGATAAGAAAGTAACTTTTAAGACTATATAGTACAAAAAAAAATTTATTACAGAAAGATTATTCTTTCTAAACTTCATACAGATTATGATAATATATTTAAAAATTAGTTTAAACTTCCGATTTAACTAAATAAAAATATTTTGTGTCCTTTGATTTCTAGTCAGGGTTGGCAAGGTTTTGGACACTGCAATTTTTCTAAAAATATAGTTTTGGACACTTTCGAATAGTTTTGGACACTTTCAGATAGTTTTGGACACTTTCGGACAGCTTTGGACTCAAGGATTTTGAACAGGACGGTAAAAACCAAGGTTTTTACCGTAAAAACTAGGGTTTTACCAGGTTACTGTAAAAACCAGAGTTTTACCAGGTTACCGTAAAAACCAGGGTTTTTACCGTCCTGTCCAAAACCCTTGTGTCTAAAAACTGTCCGAAAGTGTCCAAAACTATCTGAAAGTGTCCAAAACTATTCGAAAGTGTCTAAAACTATATTTTTAGAAAAATTGTGTTCTGTGAGAAAACATCAAAAACAGAATAAAATATATCAAAGTAATGTTTTATATTGAACAATTATTCAATGAGACATTCAACTTATTCAAGCAGCTGATTTTAATATAGTTAAATAGAAGTTGAATTCTTGATTAAAAATACAATTTGTATGCATGAGTTTTTTTTTTTTTTTTTTTGATAATAGTAACCAAATTTCCCTATGTTTATGCATGTGGGCAAACGAAAACAGGGATGGAAAGGTTTTTACCACCCTGTTCAAAACCCTTGTGTCTGAAAGTGTCCAAACTATTTTTTGAGAAAATATGAAAAAGAGAACAAAATTTGTCAAAATTATTTTTTTGACTAATTAATACATTGGTTCAATGTGAACATTCAAGTATATTATATATGTAACTTACTTATGCAGCTGATTTTAATCTAGTTACGTAGAAATTAAATTTTTCATTAAAAATTTCAATTTGTATGCAGGAGTTTTTTTTCCATAAACCAAATTTTTCGACACATATGCACGTGTGCAAAAGAAAGTGCTCAAAATGTATTGCAATAATTGACTTAAAAACAATGAATTACAATTTTTTGTTTTGCAGAATGTATTATACTAAAATATCAACTAAAAAATTAATAGCACAAGTTTTATAGTATAAGTGTTTAATCATCAATTTCTTCTTTTTATAATCTATGATTTAAAAAAATATTTTCGTAAAAACATTATGTAAAACTTATTTGCAAACCATTTAAAAAATTCAGCTTTTTTTTTTTTTTTTTTTTTTTGCACCTAAATATTGCACATTTAATAACATTCCTTTGAGTTATAAATGGAACAGAAATTAGTTGTCTTGGTCGTGCTGTGTATTTCCTTTCATAACTCTATCAACTGTTGCATGAAAAAGTTTTTATGTAATAGAGTTATTGGCAATTTCCTTTAAACAAAATATTTTTTAAATATCATTTTGGAGAAAAATATTATTAAATACTTATAAATTAAACATCAATATCTATATTTATGCATTACAAATATTGCCGTAAATATGAATTGATTGGATTACACCCCTTTAGCTTTAGCATAGTTTTGGACAGTTTAAGACAGTTTCGGACACTTTTGGACAGTTTCAGACAGTTTTGGACGGTAAAAACCACCTCTCCTGTCCTAAACCAGTTTTGGACTATCCAAAACCCAACCCTGTTTCCTGTAAGTATTTTACAACACTAAATTGTATACAAACTATATAGTAACAAAAAATATTAAAGAAATTAAAAATAATAAAAATAAATAAATATTTTATAATTATTGTAAAAAAAGTAACAACAAATTTACAATATGATTATATATAAAGAGTAATCATAAAGACATACAGTAAAACTCCTCCTAACGGACACCGCTCAAAAGCGGACACCCCTCTTATGCGGACAATTTTTAATTCCCCAGTTCCAATGCAAATAACATTATTAAACCCCTGTCCTGCGAGCACCTCTCTATTGCAAACAAAAAAAATTGTCCCGTTAGTGTCCGCATTAGAGGGATTTTACTGTACATTCTTTGTAACACTTATAATATGCTACACTAATATTAATGTCACGGAAGGGACATGGGAACTGTCCACATGTGCCCCTAGATGTTGCATTCACACGCGCCCCTTCATCTACCTTTGAACTAACTTGCAAAAGATACATTCTCAATTTAATTGAAAATTTAAACATTTTCATAAATTTAAATAAATGTTCTTATGTTGGTTTTCAATGATTAAGTTTAGTTTAATATAGTTAGTTAAAATTATGTTTTCATGAGAAAAAGCCAGAGATAAAATTACATACAACGGCAGCTATAACAAGGAAGTTCTCACCACAGATTCATAAAATGGGTCATTGCTGTAAAAATTTGGGCAATAGGAAGGACTGGTTCTGCCCTTGAGAATTTTCAAGATATTTTACTTGAAGTATTATAGCAAAACATACCGTGTCCGTACGTGCCCCGTGTTCACATGTGCTTTCATTTCCTCTACGTACGGCTAATATTAGAACAACAACCTTTTTGGTATCTAGTGTGAAACATGTATTTATTGTGAAACCAAAACAGTTATTTTGCTTATGACCACAACATGGAGTTAAACTTCTTGAGAATCTCTTTTTAAAAACTTTTTTTTTACCAAAACCGAATTCTAGAAATTTCAGTGACTTAAATCTCAATAATAATAAAAATTGCATGCAAAAAAATGTGTGCGATAGTTTGATTTGTATTAATGAGATTTTTCGCATAGAGGCACAAAGTTGCTCCAGCGTTGGCAAATATGCAGAAGTTTTAAACTTCATGGTACTTTCGAGGATTTTGTCACTAAGCGAGCGTGATATTTTACTTTTAATAATAGTCCTACCTGAAGATAATCAGTTGCAGCAGTTGACTGCTCTAGTGATTCGGTGTGAAGGTTTGCAATATTTTTACTAATAATAAAGCTGAAAGTCTTTACTAATAATAAAGCTGAAAGTCTCTGTCTGTCAGGATCTCTGTGACGCGCATAGCGCCTAGACCGCTCGGCCGCTTTTCATGAAATTTGGCACAAAGTTAGTTTGTAGCATCGGGATGTGCACCTCGAAACGATTTTTCGAAAATTCAATGTGGTTCTTTTTCTATTCTAATTTTAAGAACAAAATTATTATAAGATGGACAAGTAAATTACGAAATTATCATAACGTGGAACCGTAACTTGGGTTCAAGCCAATTGGCGAGATATAAAATTATCATAACGTGGAACCGTAACATGGGTACATGCCAATTGACGAGAAAATTCACCCTACATTATTTGTAAATATACAGGCGAACCAAAAGATCTTTTCATTTTTCTATTATGGGCAAAGCCGTGCGGGTACCACTAGTTTGATTATAAAATCCAAGGAATTGTACGAATTGGCGGATAAAACAAATGCATATATTTTAAACTTTTTCGTAAAAACCCTCATTATTGCACAGAAATTAAGTACAATAGAAAGATATATTTACTTCATTGTATTATTAAGATTTATTTATATAATCAAATTTAAAAAAAACTCTTTCTTAAAACCTTTGCATGATTTTTAGTTTGGAGAGATAAAACGAACCGTTCTAAACCAAACGTTCAATTGAATTTTTAATGCAATAATTTCATTTAGCCATCATAGTTATTTAGATTTTTTTTCCAGACTTTGGCTGATTTTGTCCCCCTGTTCCCCTGTCACGCACTAAAGAAGAAATTCTTTCAACCTTGAAAAGCGTGCCACAATTTTCGGCTAAATATTTTGCTTTCTTTAATAATAAATATGTGCAAACGAAATAACTTTTGATAAATTTATTTCCATATGTACTCAAAAGAAGAAAAAGAAGAAAGAACAGACGAAACAATTGATATAAAGATTTTAATAAGAATCCGATTCCCTTATTAATAGTGAATATGCAACTTGAATTCTTGAAGAATTTTCCCTGCTTGCAAAATAATAGTAATCGCAGATATTTTTATTCCAAACAAGAGTAGTAATCATATTCTGGGATACTGGCTCAAAGTTAATTAGTATCTTTGAGTCATTGTCAGAAAACTTACCTCGAACTAAAATGAACGACATTTTAGAAAATGTAACTTTCAAACATTTCAAGAGAATGAATAAAATACTTTTAACCATCTTACAAGATAAGTGGCAAAAAATCCCTTCTGCTTACCGAATCAAATTCGCCACACCATACAGAACCTTCAACTTCAAAACTTTCACAAAACAAAGTGATAGAAATTGTCATAAAAACTTTTATCTTCAAGTTAAAAGCCTCAAGAATAAATGGATTTTGAAAGCTAACGTGACAGACAGCCGGTTTGCGTTTTTAAATCTGTTATTTAACCGATCAATCCTTACGGAAACTGACCGAAGCGTAAACAAATGAACGTTTGCCTGACAAATCCGTTTGTCACAGATACTTGTAGCTTCTACTAATCTTACAAATCAAATTCAGCCCGTCGTATCAGGCGGAAAGAAACTTGGCAAAAAACTTTCGTATTTGTTTAAAATGAAATCTTCTTACCTTTCAGAATTTTTTACTATTTCTTTGCACAGAGCTAACATTGCATCTTGCTTCAAGAATCTAATACGCAAACTGCCATTTTTTAATCAAAGTAAGAATTATATGAGATTAAATAAATTAACTTTGGCTAATTAAAAAAACAGTTATTTCCATGACACCAAACCTCAACCTCGTAAAGGGCAAAATCTGTGGTCGCAGCCGTCTATAGTGCAACTTAGTGAAAAAAAAGGCGATTAAAAGCTGTTTGTATACCACCAAAAATCGCCACTCAAATAATGAGTAAATGACCTCAAAGAGGAAAAAAATTGGCGAAATATTTTCCACTAAAAGCAAGATTCAGTTTTTATGAAATAATTTATTAAAAACTATATTACTTACATACTTAATATATTTAGGAGTTATTAGCTTTAATAATTTTAAAAAATGAATCGTTTAGTACTTTGAGGAGAAAAATGACCACTACTTTAACAAAAGTGTCTACCAATAAAACCTCACCAGCGACTGAAGAATTTCCTTAGTATTGCATTTTAGTATCGATTATATCAATGTAATAGATAAGATGTATTTATGCTTGAGTTAACGTAATGGTTGGGAAACACCTAAAATTATATTTTAGCCAACGATTTACAGAACAGAGGCTACCCGCAGAGGCGCCTCGAACTCAAATTTCTGGAAGGTGAAAATTCTTAATTTGCCGAATGATGATGATTTTGCCCAATGGAATTCCAAATTTTGCCGAATGATGATAATATTGCATAATGGAACTCCAAATCTGCCGGAATGATTATAATTTTGAGGATTGGAACTTCGAATTTTGCTGAATGGAACTCCAAATTTTGCCGAATGATGATTAATTCTGCCGAATGGAACTCCAAATCTTGCCAAATGATGGTGATTTTCCCGATTGGGTTTCCGAATTTTTCCGAATGATGATAATTTTGTCTAATGAAACTCCAAATCTCGCCGAATGATGATAATTTTGTCTAATGAAACTCCAAATCTCGCCGAATGATGATAATTTTGTCTAATGCAACTCCAAATCTTGTCGAATGATGATAATCTTGCCGATTGGAACTCCAAATTTTTCCGAATGATTATAATTTTGCCAGGTCCTCAAAAAAAATTTGCCGAATAAGGAAATTTTAGGAAGGTCACGGACATCTCCCATCGGGGCGCCCCTGGTCATATGAAATATTTTTAAAAGTGTATTAAATACCTCCAACAACAACAAAAAAAAAAAAAACTAAAATTTTGCGGCAGATTGCGGGAAAATTTGCAAAAAGTAAACATTTTAAATCCCCCGATTACAGTAGAAGACTTTAAAACAAACCCCAGAATTTTATTTTCTTACATTCGAGACAAAAAATGGCTACAGATCTTTCTTCTCAATGACTTTCTTCACGCTATAATTTTTAATAAAAGCGTTGTTGCGGAAAGTTGAGATGAAGCACTGAATAATAATTTGAATGGAGGACTTTGAATGGAAAGTTGAGATGAAGCACTGAATAATAATTTGAAACTCCAAATCTCGCCGAATGATGATAATTTTGTCTAATTAAACTCCAAATCTCGCCGAATGATGATAATTTTGTCTAATGCAACTCCAAATCTTGTCGAATGATGATAATCTTGCCGATTGGAACTCCAAATTTTTCCGAATGATTATTAATTTTGCCAGGTCCTCAAAAAAAATTTGCCGAATAAGGAAATTTTAGGAAGGTCACGGACATCTCCCATCGGGGCGCCCCTGGTCATATGAAATATTTTTAAAAGTGTATTATATACCTACAACAACAACAACAAAAAACTAAAATTTTGCGGCAGATTGCGGGAAAATTTGCAAAAAGTAAACATTTTAAATCCCCCGATTACAGTAGAAGACTTTAAAACAAACCCCAGAATTTTATTTGCTCACATTCGAGACAAAAAATGGCAACAGATCTTTCTTCTCAATGTCTTTCTTCACGCTATAAATTTTAATAAAAGCGTTGTTGCGGAAAGTTGAGATGAAGCACTGAATAATAATTTGAATGGAGGACAGCCTTCGAAAAATAGGGATTTTGTGCCGAAATCTAATTGTCATAATTAATATTTTAAAATGATATATTCGTTAATTATTATCGGAGGAGTATGTTAATTAGCCAAACATAAAGACAGGAAGATTACGAATCCATCAATACCTAGTTAAGTGGCAGTTCACTGTCGTTCGGAAGAAGAAGCTTGAACATAGATACTTAGGTACATACGCTCAGTTTTCAATAGTATAAGTTTTTAATTGTATAAAATTGTTTTGAACAGGTGAAAGTATATGTAGTTTCTTTTTAAATAATAAAGTAAATTCGAAAAGAGCTTACATCTTTTTAACTGCCAAAAAGCATGTGAAATAAAGAACTACTACTGCCTCTTTCTTTTCGCACTGGAAAACAATCAAAGGAATATTCTTTCCATAGAGCAATTTCGCGCAAAGCATCAATGAAGTGGGAAAAGGTAACGGGATCGCTTGTATTCAAACAGAGCAAAATACGAAACAAGACTAGAATATTGTGCATGTCCCACAGCGTTTCATGTACAAGAGTCTCATTTCCTCAATAGGATCGCAGTTTCCGGTTTAAGAAAATACCAAACAGAATAAGGAGGTAATCGATATCCTGAGACGTTGTATCCGGACGGTTCTAAAAGGAATCAGAAAGTGTATTTATAATATGAAATGCCTTTTGTTGGAAGAAAGAAATCGCTTTAGTCGTTTTCGAATGTGTCATGAAAATTTGTATTTTGTCTCTGTGCAGTTTGAAGTACTTGCTTCACCCTTTACTAATCTGAGTTTTTTTTTTTGGGGGGGGGGCGAAAGTGGGAAGATGGGATGTATGCCACTCCAACCTTATATTCCCTGTGCACTTCAAAAAAATTAGAAAATTAAAGTCAAAACATTTCCAATGACTTTTGGACTATTTATTTTTGTAAATACAGCTGAAACTGTACCATAAGAGCACAGGTACACACTGCCCTGGTCGTGTAAACAATCTACAAATTTTTAGTATTTATTTATTTACTTTAATTTTTGCCATTTATTTTACTTTAGCTTCACTGTAGAAAATTGCTCATTTAGTTTGAAACTGTACCATTAGGGCACAGATACATATGTACTGCCCTGGACGTGTAAACAATCTACAAATTTTTAGTACTTAATGTCCGTTCTCGAAAGCAAAGACTACCACTCTTAACACATTCCATTTCAAAAAGGGGCGATAGGATGAGGGTGGGCACTTACCGCTCGTACTTGCTGTGTTTGAACACGTTGTTTTGAACCATTTACTTCCGGGTTTCCTGACGCATGCGCAAATTGGCCCTACACTGTAAAAACAATTCAGAAACGTTCCTGGAAAATAATAGGCAGCTGATATGCCCAATTTCAACCAGTAACATATCTTGCAAAAACCAGCAACGTTTTCCGATAAAAGTCAGTAACCTTTCTGAAAAATTAAGAAATCTCCCCTATTAAGCCGATCGTGAACCTTCTAGAAAAAATTAAATAAATTTAATTTATTTGATTAGAAACTTCCTGATTTACCAAGAAAGCTCCAGAAATATTGGAGCAACCACGGCCAAGCTACGCGAAAGTTGCTAGCAAGAACCAAGCATATTCCTAGCCTCGCAAAGCTGTAGCTATCCAGTGACTTGTTTGCTCCCATTGGAAGCTTAGTCAATCCGGACGGGCCATAAACAATCTAAAGCCGATACACTTAATAAACACGCTCTGTCAATATTTAAACTGGTAGCAAAAAATATTTTTCACACCAGTGCAAGGTCTGCATTCGTGCATCTTTTAGGAATTCAGGAAACTTTTTTGCGAAGATACTTGATTTTTTGGGGAAATAGGTGAAAACCTCTGAAATCACGAAACGTTCCACGGAAATAACCAGTAACGTTTCAGAATTTTTTTACAGTGTAAGTCCCGACTTAGGAAAATGGACAGTATTTATTTATTTTAATTCTTGTTATTTATTTTACTTTAGCTTCACTGCAGAGACTTGCTCATTTAGTTTATGCTGAAAATGAATCATCAAAAGAACTTTAAACTACAACATTTTACTAGTGTTTGAGGGAAATCAAAAAACTAACTTCTTCGAATACCAAAAACTCATTTTTTGGTAGATACTGCCGTGTACCTGCCCACGGTCACGGTAGCGTTAAGCAATGTTTCTAAGCATTATAAAACACTTGAATGGTAAAAGTTCAGATTTTCCGGGGTGTAAGACATCCTCACCAGTTTACGGTAAAATTCAGATATAAAGATAAACTGTATTTACCCTTAATTGGTGAATGTAGGGTGTTTTATGCCCCAGAGGAATGGGAATTTGGCTTTGAAACGTTGTGTAATATTTACAAAAATGGATTTACATGTATATGTGGATCATTTAAGGTGTACTGTTTCAGTCGTATTTATATATGGATAAATAGTATAAAAAACCATTGGACAACTTCCTGCTTAAATTACTCAGTTTTGAGGAGCACAAGAAATTGAGGTCATAACATTCGACCTCACCACCAAAATTACAATAAAATCATTTCACAATGAATTTGTATCGCTTATAGTAATTATGTTTTAAATCAACAAAATATATTATCTGTATTTGCACTGTAAAAAAATTCCGAAACGTTACTGGTTATTTCTGTGGAACATTTCGTGATTTCAGAGGTTTTCACCTATTTCCCCAAAAAATCAAGTATCTTTGCAAAAAAGTTTCCTGAATTCCTAAAAGATGCACGAATGCAGACCTTGCACTGGTGTGAAAAATATTTTTCGCTACCAGTTTAAATATGGACGGAGCGTGTTTATTAAGTGTATCGGCTTTAGATCGTTTATGGCCCGTCCGGATTGACTAAGCTTCCAATGGGAGCAAATAAGTCACTGGATAGCTACAGCTTTGCGAGCCAGGAATTGCAGGCAAGGAATATTCTCGGTTCCTGCTTTGCAATTTTCGCGTAACTTGGCCGTGGATGCTCTAATATTTCTGGAGCTTTCTTGGTAAATCAGGAAGGTTCTAATCTAATAACTTAAACCTATTTAATTTTTCTAGAAGGTTCACAACTGGATTTAATAGGGGAGATTTCTTAATATTTCAGAAAGGTTACTGACTTTTATCAGAAAACGTTCCTGGTTTTTGTAAGATATGTTGCTGGTTGAAATTGGGCACATCAGCTGCCTATTATTTTCCAGGAACGTTTCTGAATCGTTTTTACAGTGTGGATATAGAAAAAAAATATTGCTAATTTAGCATTACAACTCATGGTACTTACGCTATGCAAAAAAGTGCAAAGTTGAAACAATTTAACAATATTTCTAAGCAAGAAGTAACAAATGAAATGTCACCATCTCACTATCCATTATTCAATGCATCACATTACACAATCTAGTACGGCTCTAAAAGTTAAAGATTAGGATAGAGTTGTAAAAATAATAAATTTTTATTGCTTTTTTGAAATATTTTTCAAATATCTTGACATTTTTGTCCCTCAAGATTAAAAGAGACGGGTATTTTCTACAAAGTTGGACAGATCAGTTTTAACAAAGAAAAATAGGATAAAAGAAATTAATGGAGCATATTTTCAATGCGTTTCGCATGCTTGAATTCCGATATGTTTCTTGTTAGGAAAGTATTTATTTCATGCAAATTTTTTATATTATAAACATCTTAAGACGATTTGCTGATAACAGAAAAAATTCTAAAATTCGGAATCCTCGGGGCTTTGCTACGTCCGAGTTTTGGAATCTTCTGAATTCCAAAACATTATTATTTGATATTACACTCTTTATTCAATTTCTGAAAGATAAAAGAAAACTGTCGTGCCTTATGGGTATGAGTCATAGAACGAATTGATGCCTGTCTTTACTCAAAAATAAATATATTATTGCGCGTATAAACTGAAGAGAAAATGAAAATTTTTTTTAAGGAAATAAAATCTAACAGAACTACTATAATCTTGATCACAATTGTAGAATTGTATTAAAATTTTATTTCCGCATAAAAAACCATTTCAAATCGTTATTTTAAGAACCTAACCACAAGCATGCCAAGTGTTATATTTTTGTTTTGATTAAGTATATAGCTCTTCCCTATATTGTGCAATCCTCATATAAATAATAGCCGATGATCGAGTAAATCGCATGTTTCAACAATAAAAATCGCGCCACGGCATGATAATTTGATAATATGTTTTGTTAATGCTTAACATGCAGGGAAGGGTTTATTGTGACAAGGCTGAACTCGATCCGGTAACTTAACTGTTTTACTGGTAAGACTGTGTCATTTCGGGGGAATGAAAAAACGAAAACAATTAACGCTATCTACTGGAGTTTGGGGTTAATCTACTGGAGTTTGGGGTTAATCCACTGGAGTTAGGGTTACAAATTCATATATCAAAATAACACCAAACAGGCAATGGCTTCGTTCAAATGTAGAAGAGTAGAAGAAGTTTTCACCCGTCATACCATGACGGGTGACTTTCTAGATTCAATAATTTTAGTAATCTAACAAAAACCATGACGCACTTGGAGCGCCAAGCCGCCGTACACGTTTGAAGCAAAATTCAGTGGACAAATTCTTTGTTAAGAAAGGAACTGATTTTTTTTTTTTTTTTTTTTTTTTTTGATATTTTTTACTGTTTTGTCAACAATCCTATGTAAAACATGGTCTAATAAACATTTATGAACGATAAGTGGTTTTATTTAACGATTTGTTTTGCTTATTAACCAGTTGAACCTAGAAAGAAAAAAAATGGATATGCTAAGTCAGGTAGTACATACTTTTCATGATTTTGCACATTTCAAATTCAGAAAAAGAAAAAAACTTCATTTTGTTAGTACGAAACTAAAATGTACTGCAAAAAGGTGTCTTGATAAAAAAATCGGTTTTGAAACGAAATCATTTCTTTCTTACAGAAATGAAAATAAATAAAAAAAATGTAGGTAAGAAGTTTTTCAATATTTTTCGCACTTCTATTCATCTTGCACTATTCTTACTGAAATTGCTTTTTACTTGCTTCGAGAAGAGCAAGAAAAGATTGATTCTTCGCAACGAATGCGGCTTTGTATCGCCATTTCACTATTTCCATTCTTGTACGACTCTTATAGTGTATAAGAACTTGAAATAAAAGAATACTTGGTTTTTATTCTTCTTTTTAGAAAACATTCTCAGGACGCTTTGAAAACGCGCACCACATTCCCAGAGTTCACACTAAAATGAGCTACGTTTGGGTTTGAATATATCTAAGTGAGGGAAGAAGAAAAAGAATACAGAGGCTTTTTTTTTCTGTTGGAAGTCACACTGTCTCTTGGTCGTTTATTCGTTTTGCATTAACTCTTTTTAAAATGTGTTACATTAATACACATTTGCAATATAAATATGTAAGGGATACATTGTATATTTATATTGTTTAATTTTTTTCAATGTTTTTCTCCTTATACTGAAACTTTTTTGTGCAGATAAAATTGTCTGAGACATCTTTACGGAAGAAAAGACAAATCAAGTTTCCCACCTTTAAACTTCTGCTCAAGGCTAGTATTATGTATCGGCTAGTGTGCGTATATATATATATATATATATATATATATATATATATATATATATATATATATATATATATATATATATATATATAATCGAGTCAGAGATGTGTAACAATAAAAAATGGCAGAAAGAGGTTGTATCAATATTTGATGTCAGGATCAATGGGCTCATCAATAACTTTTTAAGCTTAACAAAAAAGATTATCTCTAAGTACTTTGTTCCCCCCACAATATTTGTCTTTTAACGCGATATACTTTACGAAATTCTTATCAAAACGTGAAAGTCTCCAACATATTCTACTCTCAAGTCTTACTAAAGCGTAAAATGTAACGAGACAAAAAATTTCATTGCGTGGATATCATTGCTTTTACTTGATTGAAGCACGCAAAAATACGCTTGACATTTGCGAAGAAATTTTTGAAAAGGAAAGTCTTAGAGCACATTTTTTTTCTGTAAGGATTAATCGATTGAAAGAGAAAATATGTCACATAAAAAAGTTTAACGGATTGAGTCACAGGGAAAAACCCTTTAGGGGTCATTCATTCCCTATCAAACTTTCGAAAAATAAAATTTTCAAACTTGCTCCTGTTTATTTTTCTAAAATTGAATACAGAGATAGCATTTGGTAATATTAGAAAAAAACCTATATTTTAGGTTTTTAAGACAAATATTTTTTGATTGGGGGTCAGGACAAAAACTCGAATTTAGGTAAATGAAGCAGTTTTCGAATGCATGTCATTTCTTTTCTGTTTGCGCAACATGCAAAAATTTGATAACATTTTAAGGACAAGATGATATATTTTATGATATATGACTACAATTTTAAATTTTGAAGATTATTCAATATGAACTTTGACCTGGAATGCTTCCGAAAGCTATTATTTTAAAAAGCTGATTTTTTTTTCTGTGCCAAGTTTTAAGTTGGGGCAACTAGGGGATTTATCATTGCCCTTCAAATCAAGTTTTAGGCAATTTGTGTTAACATCTTCAAAAAAAGTTTTTTTTTTTTAAATTTATATTTACCTGAAGAACAAAACAATAATTTAACGTGTTCAGAAAAATCGAATCATTTTTTATGTCTAATCTTAATAAAAATATTGAAATACATTATTTTCTGTTCCTAAAAATTCAATCGTATGTTTTAAGGTGAAAAACCCAATTTTCAAATAAAGCCAATTTTGAGATTTTGATAAATTTAAAGAGCCCCAATGTTCTTCTTTATAAATACGGAATTTGTTCTAAATCGATTAATTATTGAGAAAACCAGGAGAAATTTACTATCCTCAAATGCACTGCTTATATAATTGATTTGTTTTACCTTGATTTTCTCATAACCACGTTTTTTAAAGTGTTTATTTATGCCAACAGCTTTAGCGAAAACACTATTATCTCTAAACATTGGAAACTAGCAAAAATGGTAATTGAACATATTGTGATATAAACCTCTACAATCTAATGTAAATGCAATATGTGGTATTGAAATAATGATTAATTAAAGTTAGAGGGCAAAAAGCACGTTTTTCGGGGGAATTTTTCAACTATTACCTAAAAAATGAAAAATTGTTATGTAAGCTTTGTGCTACAATATGATTAAAGTGAAAAACCAACCTAAATAAGGCACGTATTGTGAAGAAACCATTCTTCACGTTTTGTGCTTTATTTACGCTGGTTTTCCACTTTAATCAATTACCCATAAAATCTGCTTTTTGTTAAATATTTCCAAATTAGTGGGTCATATCACTCTTTGGTATCTTTTACCGCTAATTGATAACAAAGCAATATACACAAAAGTGGAACACTGGAAATGTTATGATAATTATTTTTTGCTTATTTTTTCTTTACTTAAAAAAAAAACTTTAGAAATTTTTTTTTCAACAAACAAACAGTGAAAATATGTTATTTAGGTCATATTTGATAATAGATTAAAGTTTTGGAAAGGGACAATGAATATTGAAGAAAAAAAATATTTAGGGCCTTCGCCTACCTTAACAGTTTCTCTTAACACACTTGTTACTACTTGTGCAGCTTTATTTTTAAATGACGACAAAAAGAAGTTTCCATGCCCATATTTACCGAATGCGATTCGATATCAGACGAGGAGCATCTACTCCCCTGCGTTAAGAACGCATCTTCGGTTGTCTTTTCTCCTCTTATTATTTCAGCTGTAATGTTCTCAACTAGTGTTATAAATGGAAGGCAAGACATGAGGGTTCTTGAGGGAAAGGGGGAGTTCTAGCTTAACAGTCGTGTATTTTTGAAAGTTCCGTAAAAGGCTAGTTGCTTACAACTGAAACATGTTGCCATACACATACAAAAATATCTGAAGAAAAAATTCTTTAGGGTACCTTGCACCCTTCAGGTTAAGTTTGCTCCTTTTCCAATATTTTTGTATCTCAGAACCAGAATAACGCATGTGACATAAACGCTACTCTACAGGAAAAAGGGAAAACATTTTCCTGCCGCATGCAAAGGATGGGACACGAACTATTTTAATACTAATAAACAGTTACAAAAGATTCAGTTTTTTAGAATGGGATCGTTTCTAAAATTTTAAAAGTATTTTTATCTGAAGGAGCTTGCTTAAAAAACATAGGATGCGACCATTTTTTTAAATAATTTGACCATGTTTAATACTTAAAAAAATATATTTTAATCGGTGCGCTTTCATTGTTTATGCTTCTGCCAATAACATCACAAATGATGAAAGTCCATTCACTGTTGCCATTCGCAGACGCAATATTTAATTCGCATCTTTACTCACGTGTAATGGCAAGTATATGGCTGATAGCAAGCGTAGAGCGCAATATTTAATTTGCTTCTTGATTGTCATATCGTGGAAACGCGGTAGACAGATGCGCTAAAGTACATCATTTATGACATCGTGAAGACCAAACCTTATTTTCGAAAAAACGGACATCTAAAAAAAATAATTAAAAGTTAAGCATTGGGAAAATGAAAGCTTTTCTCGCTCCATGTTATTTTTCTTGCTTATTCTATCAATTTCAGTGACTAAAAGTAGTATTTTTGACTGAAGGAAACAATCCCATTACGTTGGCTCGATGCGGAATAGAATTCAGCATAAAATGCACTAATACACAGAAAATCGCAATTTTACGCTTATGTCTGTTTGGCTCTGAGGTACAGATTTTACTAGAACGTTAAAAACCGAAAATGGCAAAAAGCCGAATGCACTCCCAGGAATTTTTAATAAAGATACTCCTTTTACCTTTCAGTAAACTACACTGTAAAATCGATTCAGAAACGTTCCTGAAAAATAATGGGCAGCTGATGTGCCAAACTTCTTCCAGTAACATATCTTACAAAAACCAGGAACGTTTTCCGCTAAAATTCAGTAACCTTACTGAAATTATCCTGGAAGCTTCCTAAAATGTTCAGAACTCTTACCGTTTAAAGCCAGTCGTGTCTCTGGAATCTTACAGTAAACTTAGGTGGGTATACTATAATAGTTTTGCACCATACTGCGTTTTGAAGAAAGCTCCAAAAGCAGTATTGCAAACGTGGCCACAGCTAAGAAAGAATTGCAAGTAAGTATCGAGAATTTTACTTACCTCCAATTCTTCCAAAGCTTCGTAGTTCATAGACTGATTTGCACCCTTTGGACGCCTTATCAGTCCGGACGGGCCGCAATCGAATTGCAGCGGATGCACTTTATAAATACACTCAGTTAATCTTTAAACTGGGAGCTAAATATATTTTTTGCAACAGTGAGAAGTCAGCATTCGTGCGACTTGTAGCAATTCAGGAAACTTTTTGACAATGATACTTGTTTCTTCCAGGAAGTGGATAAAAACCATAGAAATCCCGTAAGGTTACACGGATATATTCAGTAACGTTTCGGAATTTTTTTACAGTCTATGAGAGTTCATTTTTCCTCAGTTTTGTTCAACAAGAAGTTCCTTCCATGCCAACATCGTCTTTCTAGTAATCAAAAATCTCTAAATTACCTAATACGACAGTTATGCCAAACATACCTTTTAAACATTTTTATCTGATTTGCAGAAACAAAATTAGCCTCCCTCATCTGATGAAATTAATACGTTGAAAATAAATAAACGAACAAATAAAGTAGTGGCACCTTTCAAACAATTCAGTAAATATATTGTATTTTCATAAAAAAAAATAATCAATCGCTTTCAAATAATGAAAGGAAGAGCAATAAAACAGCTCATTAAAATGTATTCTTTATTCCAAAAAAAAAAAATCACTTGTCAAGATTTTCCTTTCTTGTAAAAATAAAGCTCCTCGGATTTTATTTTTTCGCCACTGCCAAAAAAAAGGTTTTTTAGAAAATAAATAGAAAATAATTAAATGTCCACTTTAAAAAGTAGTTTACATCATCAGAATTTAAAAAATCTGCACAGATTTTTCGGTTAACTTCGAATTTCCTGTTGCCCAAAAATATAACACATAAACTAAAACTTTAGAGTAGAAATAAAAACAAATCATATAAACAATCGTTTTTTCATAATAAAAACCAGAGCTGCAGAGTCAGAGCCGAGAGTCGAAGGTACAAATTTCAAGAGTCGTGTGTGAGAGAAGTGAGAATCCGTCATTTTCCCACCAAGCTCGCAACTCTCAGTGCTTGCAGGGTCGGAGTCGGAGTCTGCTTTTAATATTATTGCCAGTCCAAATACAGTAGTTTACACACTTGTAAAGACTGCTTTGATCGAAAGTGAACCCTCCAGAATGTTATTCTGGCTGCTCTAGTGATTGCTGCTATCAAGAGCTCTAAAGCGGAAGTCCAAAAGTGTGTTCTACACGTAACAAGTAAATTTTATTAAAAAACTAATTAAAAACGAAATTAAAAAATATGTTTGCTTAAGAAATGACACAAGTCAAGTAATTTCACTTCGTCAACAAACTTTGAACTCTCATCCTTTATTTATTTGTACACTAGCCGCGTTGCCCGGCTTTGCACGGTCTACCTCGAAAATAAAATTAATCTCAAGTGATGCGTGTTCAATAATAAGGCTTCAATTAGAGAAAAAAAAATGATGAAAAAATTCCCGCCAAAATAATGATTTTTAAAGAAAGAAAACTGCAAATCTGAAATTCCCGAAAATATCAAACGCAACCCTACATTAATACCTTAAAGATCCCTAAAATCCTTGATTATCTTCTGCTGTACAAAAAAAAAGGAAGAAGATAAATCGCCAAATAAGAATCAAAAGAAGAAAAAATTATCTCAAAAAAACCAAAAATAAAATATTTAGTCACAGTCGAGAAAAAAAAGTGGCAACCTTCCGAATGGTTTTATTCACGCTATTTAAAATGAGATCGCGCAAACAATTATTTTCCGATATGAAACTACTGTTCCATTAGGCTTTAAAATACTTGTAATTTTTCCCCAGAGATTTTACAGCCTTGGTCTTTTTTGAAATTCGAATTAAGTAAGTCAATTTCAGAGGTATTTTTCGCGGGCATTCAGATGGGACCCAAACCAGGAAAATCGAACAATTATTTCGGGCAGAAAGAGCCATTTAATACCATTCTCAAGCCCTAAAATTAAAATTCGTACTTTTCTGGCTTTTGAACCCCCCTTCCTCCCACTCCCCTACGTTCCTTCTCGGGTGCCCAAGCACTTCCTTGCAAAATTTGGTCGAGATCCGACGAAAACTGGATTTGTACAGGGAACATACATACATACATACACACATATATACGCGTATATCTTTGCTTTATTTAAAATATAGATAGTGTATGAAATTAAGAAGAAATTTAGTCAATTTGTCCTACACGTGACCATGGAATTCCCCTCATTGTTTTCTTTAAGCTTTTTCAGCAGGAGTATCGAGTTATTAACAAGTGTACGCGACATCGCAAAATATCATCCTCATTATGCAACGACTAAGTTAGCAAATTCCTCCCCATAAACAGTGAAAACGTAGCTGAAGAAATACAGCAGAACCTCTGTGAGTGTCTTTTGAGGACATAGATTTTCGATGAATAGTTCAATATACATTCGCCGAACTCATCGGCTATAAGGAGGGAGCAAAGCTGGGGTAAAGCCGAATTGTTTCGTTGATGTGGGAAGTTTCAACTAGTTGCCATGGCAACGCAGCTTTAACTTGCGTTAACACCATCTTCATAACAATCGCCGTAGTCCTTATGGAGCGAGCTCGAAGTGTTGGTTTTTCTTTTATATCCCAGAGAAATGTTGTCAACAAATACATGATTTTTTTCGGCTAAACAATTTAATTATTCTTAAAGTTAATGAACAGTTTTGTACCATTACTTCTTTATTGCTGTGACAATTCAAGTATATAATACAATTTTGAAAATATTAAGAGTTTAATTATTTGAAATATAGGCAAGAGATTCCTCTAAAACTAAGTTTATATTTTTAGCCATGCCAATATGTAATTTACGTACCGTACCTTTCTCTCTAATTTTGATTCAATTTTAAGTTACATTTGAAATATACATTTTTGATTCACATCTACAAGCAAAATCGAAATGAAGTACGCGGCTTTTGGTGTTACAAATAACCCGAAACACACGTATGCATTATATATCTGTAATTTGTAATATACCGACGTTAGTTTTGCAACGAACTTTTTTAATTTCTAAGTTCAAAGTTGTGACAAATATATATAGTGCAGCTCTGGTTAGTTGAGCTGTGACCTTGACTTTGTTTACCTGTTTTAGGGAAGTTAAGTAAAAATTAGACGCATTATTGGCTCGAATTTTAGTTGGAATATTTTTGGAAAACTACTAAGAAAGTTTTTCAACTCAGCTTAGCGCCAATTACCCCTCCCGATTTTCCGAAACAGAGGTAAACATTGTCAGTGTCGGAGCTCAATTTCTCAGAGCCGCACAATACTCAATGAAAAGGTTCATGCGTGTGAAATAAGTACAAGCTCCAGCCCGACGCATTTAATTTTTTTTTTTTTTAAATTTTACTAGCTCCCACCAATTAAGCATTTTTTCTAAATTTATTTGTGCATGATCAAATATCAATGATTTGTACAAAAGTAATTTACAAGGTGTTTAAAAATACTTTAAATGTTTTTTACACAAGAAGAGTAAAAAAGTGGGGTAATAGACGAAGGAACAATAAAAAAATTGTTATGAAAAACCCTCTAATCATAAAGAAAAGTTACTATTACAAAACACTCACTTAATAAAATGAAGATGCTAAAACTCTTATTGTTTGTAGTTTCAAAAAAAAAAATCTAATTTCAGAAAAAAAAGAAAGAAAACACGAATGTAACACAGTGTGCAATTAACAACTCAAATTAGATAACGATAACATACGATAAGATTCACGTTTGTTGACTATAATTCTAACTGCTTAACTGAGCACGAAAAATACTTAGACTTCTTCAAAATAGTATTATCAGATTCATTGCAATTTACTTTCGAACGAATGATACTTGATTGTGAACAAATGAATATAAAATATTTAAAAAATATATGATTCAGCGGTGATAATGTTATAATTAATTGTTGCCAAAATCCAAACTGTCGGACCTGATTTTGACTATTTTTGCGAATATGAGCCAAAAGATACAATTAAAGTTAATAGAAAGTAACTCCATGAAAAATTTTAGTTGCTTAAAATTTTGGGATTTAATTGATCTTTGAATCATATAATCGTGAAATAATAAAAATATAATCAAATTATAATTCATTTCTCTTTTTTTTTAAAGTTTACTTATGTTAATGCTAAACTGAACTCAGTGGCGTAACAACACATGGAGGCCAAAGCGTAGTGGGCTCATCTCAGTTAACGAGACATAGGACTCTAGGGTGCAAAGCAAATATTTAGGTTTGTTGGCCAATCGAACGCATAACCCCCAAAGTTTAGTTCCCAAGCACGCTTGGTACTCACTTTAAATGAAATCCCCACTCGTTAGACTCAGAATTTCATCCCCACTGAAAGGATGAAACGCTGAGTCTACCGTTCTCAAACCGGGTTTGTGACGTGGAAGCAGTCACTTGTCTTCAGTTTACTTAATTAATTTTAAAATTATCAAATTTTTATATTTTATTTTCCAATATTTTTTTTTCGTAGTTAAAAATTCTCTCACTAATATAAATCAATCACAGAATTTCTTTTCAACTTGCTTTGGTGACGTCACGATCGGTTGCTCCAATGAAAAGTAACGGCTCTTATGATGGCATAATGCACTATATAAATAAATCGCCCTTCAAAAAACCAGTTATTCGTCGTCTAGCCGAAATAAAAAAATACATCGTAAAACATCTCCGGTACATTAATCGATTGCTAATATATTCTCACATTTCTTTATCCTCAAATCAATCATAGAGATTACTGATCCTCACTAAGAGAGGAACCAAAAAACTGTTCAGCAATAATTCAATCTAATCTTTTCGACTTTGATTTAACGGTACGACTTTCGCGAATAATCCAGTTGAAATGTCAGAGGGTAAAACTTCTGAGAGATCTCATAGTTCCGGTGATCAAAACAAGAACATTAAAAAAAAAACTACACTCCTCGCTCTGATACATATACAAAATCCTTGCGACGATATTAAGTCCCACAAATTGAGAAATGTTGACACACATGGGAAGAAAAATTAATTTTCTTCTCTACGCGTTTAATAGGCAACCCGCTGTTTCTTAGGGCGTTTCTAACTGTGAAAATGAACGACGCTAAGAAAATAGCCACGTTTAACGGCTTGTAGTTGGTCGTAAATTCTAATGGATGTTTGGGGTATATATATGTAGGGAGTAAAAAATATCGTTGAGCCAAACGCTCGAAAATTCATCACGAGACATGTTTTATCTTATCGCTGAAGCGTGGAGATGAAAATCTGCATAAGAAGTTTCAGTTATTTTTTAAGTTTACCAAATTAAAAATATTTAAAAGTAACTGTGTTATGCTCAGACATATTTTTGCGTCTGAGCGAGCGTATTTCTAACATTTCCAACTGGAAATATAATCTTTAAAAAAAATAATAAAAATAATTTGAGCCTTTAGATTTTGAATTCAATTTACGGTTTTTCGCAATCACGAATTGCGATAGAACCCTACTCGTTAGGTTTGTTGTTTCTACTTATGGCTTTTATCGGAACCGTAGTTTGAATTCAAGTCATCAAAATTCAAATGAATGCCAGGAATTGGAAGCCGGGTGTTATATACTGGATGCTGGATGTTGAGTGCTGGATATCGTTTTCGTATTAAAAAGGATTGTGTAAAGTCGAGAAGGTCGTTTATAAAAAATTCGATTCCGGGCACATGGACGCCTATATTATAAGCATCGAAAAAAAAAAAGCAAAGAGCTCGGACGACATTCAACGGTCAAGTGAAAAGAATAAGCAATTCGTGATTGCTCAAAAAATTATTCAAACGAATGTTCACGCTTTTTATTTTAAATAAAAATTTAGCATTATGAAAATTGTTGCTTTAATTAAATGCAATTAGAACTTTTTATAAATGTTTTGTTATTGTGTTATTTTAATAAAAGTATGAATGTTTCTAATTATTGAAAATTAAACATTTTGCACATCACTTTCCCCGCCATTTTACATTCCATTCTCAAAAGTTTAATATTCATGGAATCGTGAACGTAGCGTATTTACACGCTTTTTATTTCAACTAAAAATTTAGCTTGGAGGAAAATGAGGGGGTTAGAAGCAATTGCAAGTTTTTTAATTTAATATTGAAGTGTTTCATAATTTTTATATTCTACTTATGAGTCGTTCTTCAAAAAGTGTAACTTTTCTGTCAAACGCCTTTTACTGTAAAAACTTTAAGGGACAATTCATTTAACAATACTTTTTAATTTCATCAAAAATATATCTATTTAAACCTGCCAACAACTTTTTAGCAATAATTTTTATTTTAATATATCTTTGGTTCACTCACCTGCGTGGCATGTCACACACCTGGTGTGACCATTTATGTTGCTTAATAACTTGTTGAATCAAAAGTAGATACTTATTTTTTTATTATTCCTTTCACAAGTGTCTCAAATACTAATTGTTTAAGTATATTAAATATTTTAATAGTGTGTTTTAGTTCGTTTTGGTAGAAAAAGGAATTATATCACACAATAAATTATCACCTCCGTTACCTAAACACAAAACGCCATTTCTCATTAACAGAGGGCAGTAATGACATCACATTTTATTTTCCATGATACAAAGATATGAAAGACAATACGTTTTAGTTTCTTAGCATAAAGGGGATTGTTACTTTATTTTTTTTTATTTATTATTATGATTCTAAAAAACTTTTACTTATAGCAGAAAAAAAGAAAAAAAATTCTTTCTTTTTTTCTGATTTTTTTACAGAATTTTCATTGCCTCAAAACTACGTCAGAGTGACTTACGCCACTTTCATTCTAACACGAGATATGTATCTATATTTCGCCATTTCAATATGGTCGAAGCAGAAGTTATTGACTTTATAGATACTGCGTTTCCTACTCGAAATCGGAAAACTATTGTCATTATTTACTGCAAACGAGACCTCTTCACACACGAAATGAAAAAAGTTTTTCCTCCAACACTTAAAAAGTTTCCTTTTTACCTTTATCAACTCGGTGAAGTATTCTCGATGGAAGATATAAATAGAATACGAATTTAGAAGACTTTGGAGACAAAATTGTGGCTCTTGTGCGATTGTCACAGAAGATTATGAACATAGATAACTCTTGAAAGAAATTGGAAATTAAGCTATCTAGTTTATATTGTTGAAGAAAGCTGCAAGTGCTCTTTTTTGATGTTTAGGATGCGGATAAAAATATTAGTAACATTTTTTTCAGGTGCTGTCATAAAGGTTTTCACTTGTAGAAAACAATAAATGACAAGAGAAGTATTTTACGTTGCCAACAAAAAAGCTAAATTTTACAAATGAAATTGAATCTTTACTTATAATAAAGCTGAAAGTCTCTCTGTCTGGATGTATGTAGGATGTCAGGATCTCTGTGACGCGCATAGCGCCTAGACCGTTCGGCCGATTTTCATGAAATTTGAAACAAGGTTCGTTTATAGCATGGAAGTTCCCCGCAGCGATTTTTCGAAAATTAGATTTTATTCTTTTTCTATTTAAATTTTAAGATCATTTTACGGAGCAAAATCATCATAAGACTAGCAGTACCCGCACAGCAATGCCTGTGCTAAAATTTTAATGGAAGTCCGTTGAATAAAAAAAAATTGACGCCCCCTCCCCCTCTGATGTGAAATGATCGTTTTTCTTTGTATAAAATGCGTACACACCTTTCCAAAAAAAAAAAAAAACTATTTAAGTTTCTTTGGAATTTAAAACTTTTCGTCAAAGCATTAAATTAGATTTACAGTTGCTTTAAAATTCTATTTAGCGAGTGAAGCGGTTTTTACTGCAGTTTAAAATATTTCGCAAATAAACAAAAAAAGACATCAAATAATATCTTTCAAATGTAAAAATAATTCCGCAGCTCCATTGTTTATCGCCAAACTTGCCCAGCGACCACGCGATCATAATCTATCCGCCTAACGAAAAAAAAAAAAAAACATCCCGTGGAACATTCAAAAATCATTGTCAGAAAAAAAGACGAAAATGTTGTACATTTCACTCGGATAAAAACAAATCAAAAGTTTCTTTTCTTTCAAAACAAATCGCCAAAACAATGAATTACATTAACGGTGGCCTTGAAACAATAATCCTAGAATGAACTGCTCAGCGCCTAACGTGCCAAGCGACCACGCTACCGGAACCCAGCCCTTTTGCGAGTGAAGCGGATGTTTTTTCATTGCAATAATAAATGTTTCGCCAAACAAACAAAAAGGTATAAAATCACATTAACAGTAGCTTTCATATCTTTGTATATTTAGAGCTGCGTTGCCCGGCTTTGCCCGGTTTACCTTGAGAACAAAAATTGTGCCAAGTGACATATATTCAACAATTAATTAAAAGAATAACTTAATAATTTAAAGAATAACTTAAAAGAAAAAAAAAACACCATGCAAAATTACCCTTCCAAACAATGACGACAGATATTAAAATACTTTTAAGAAATTAAAATGCAAAAGATGGATTTTAAAAGCGTAACCATGGAAGCATGCAATAAAAAAAGTTTTAGGAAATCAGATGCAAAATAAGGAAATGAACCATGGATTCAAAAAGCGTAACCATGGAAACGCGAAAATAAAATAATTGACAACCTGAATCAAAATGACATATTTCGAAATTGATTTAAAAACGCTTGTAACTTTTTTTCCTCTGAAGATAGAAGATAATTTTTTCGACCAAAGGTCGAAAGAGATCTGGAGTAAAAAATTTCGATTTTTCCAATGCTGTCAAAAAGAAAACTGTGGGACAATTTCTTCACTTTTTATTGATAGATTTAAGGAAGGAAGTATTGCCTAAATTTCAGCTAAGCCTAAAAAAGTTCGAGCTAAAAACGCAAATTACACCCCCCGTAATTAAGTTAGAGCATTCAAATAAATTGTTTAGAACGCAGAAAATTCTGCTCTTTTTAACGATATATAATATTAATATGTGCAAGTAATTTTTCACCCCTTCAATAGCCAATAATAGGCAATTTACGTGAAATTTTGGCCTAAATTTGAATAAAAAAAGAACTATTTATCGGATTTTTTTCGAATTATAGCCTATGTTACTCATAGAGTAAGAGCCCATGGGTGCCAGACATACGTCATAGTATAAAGGCCCAAAATGTTACTGCGTAAGCGCACTGGAGCAGGTATGAAGGGTTCGCTATTAGTTAAGCTGACTCGCGCTGGTTTTGGTAGGCAAGAGGTAGCAAAGGCGCGAAAAAATGGTGAACAAAAACATCATAGTATAACGCGTGATTTTTTAATATTTTATTAGGGGTACTATTACGAGTTAAACCTTACAAAACCAGACACTTAGCACGCAGGCCTTGCGCAGCCAGACACTTCAAAGTTGGGAAAAATCGTGTCCAAAAACATCATAGTATAAAGCGTGATTTTTTTATATTTTGTAAGGGGTGCTACTAGAAGTTACGCCTTACAATGCCAGACACTTCGAACGCTGGCCTTGCGCAGCCAGACACTTCAAAGTTGGGAAAAATCGTGTCCAAAAACATCATAGTATAAAGCGTGATTTTTTTATATTTTGTAAGGGATGCTACTAGGAGTTACGCTTTACAATGCCAGACACTTCGCACGCTGGCCTTGCGCAGCCAGACACTTCAAAGTTGGGAAAAATCGTGTCCAAAAACATCATAGTATAAAGCGTGATTTTTTTATATATTGTAAGGGGTGCTACTAGGAGTTACGCCTTACAATGCCAGACACTTCGCACGCTGGCCGTGCGCAGCCAACACTTCAAAGTTGGGGAAAATCGTGTCCAAAAACATCATAGTATAAAGCGTGATTTTTTTTATATTTTGTAAGGGGTGCTACTAGGAGTTATGCATTACAATGCCAGACACTTCGCACGCTGGAGTTGCGCAGCCAGACACTTCAAAGTTGGGAAAAATCGTGTCCAAAAACATCATAGTCTAAAGCGTGATTTTTTTATATTTTGTAAGGAGTGCTACTAGGAGTTACGCCTTACAATGCCAGACACTTCGAACGCTGGCCTTGCGCAGCCAGACACTTCAAAGTTGGGAAAAAAGTGAGCAACTTTATGTATTTTTATGAAATGTGATAATAACACCTTTTATTTCTTGGCACTAATACATTACATATTTAATCCTGTTCTAACTTGCGGGAAGAGTGCAATTACTGAGTATCTTTTTTAGTTGTATAGGTACGGCTTCTGCCGTACAGGGTCGTTCCTCAATTTGTCGCACTTTTATTTAGACCTACATAGACTCTTTATCACATTTACGAGGAGCGACTCAGACATGAAAAATCGTATTACTGGTCAACCTTTTCGTCAGTGGCGGATACAAGGGGGGGAGTCATGGGGGTCATGACCCCCCCCCCCCAAACGCGTGACAGTTTTTGAATGTTTGCTTGAAAAAATAAAAAAATTAATCGAAATAAAAAATTTCGAATTCAATTTTTTTGGGCAGAACAATAAAGGGAAGTGGATACAAGGAGCGGGGGGGGGGGGGTCATGACGGTCGCGACCCTATCCCTTAATCTGCGACAATACTTTGCAATCATTACAAGGTTCATTGAATTTGAGTAGTGAAAATGACTGCTTGAAAAAAAAACCAGAACGAAACCATAAACAAAATTTTTGAATTCCTTTTTTTGTGGCATCATATGTCATTTTTCTATTGATATATAGCTGCACTTGAGACAGTTTTTCTACGGCGCTGTTCATCAGGCGCCGAAAAATGAAAAGTAACAAAGAAGTGTCTGCCACACGATCGCTATGATAGTTATTGTAAAACTGCAGACAATTAATTGATAAAACATTTGAATGTGTAAATATTTTTATGTAAAGTATCTGTAAATTATTATTCCTTCCTGTTGTGATCTTTAGACAGTATCCTTTTTGTTCGTGCTGAGTTATTTGTAAATGTGCTGTAAATAGTTAATTCAAAAAGTTTAAATCAGTGTTTTGGATTTTGTGTCGTGCAAAAAATGTAAAATTTTAGTTTCGTGTTTGCGCGAAACATCCCGTAAGTTAGCCCTTTTATTAGACAGAAACTGTGCAGAAAAAAGCCGCGTTTTGTAAGAAAAGGACTTCCTATGACAAAACCAATGAAGCTTCGGGTGACAAAATATTGTTGTCTTTTTTTGCAAAGTTAAAAAAAAAAACTTCTGTATCAGACTCTGAGACTGCGACGTCTTCGTCCACCTCCGATTTTTCTGCAACTGAAAAGAATCAATCGGTGTCAACCGAATTATTCAGAAAATGTTTAATTTTTAATTAGATTTTCGCCGCATTTTTAAGTGAAGTTGTAATAGTATATTACTGCATATAAAATGGATGTGTCATTCTCAGATATATGAATGAAATGAACCTTCTTCACAGAGAAATCAGTACATAAAATATAATAAAGAACAGTGATCGTCATAAGAAGCTATTATCTTAATGTTTATTTTATTATAATTAATATGCAATATAATTTTTTAGTTACGTCAGTTGGTTAATGTTTAATTGCAACTTTTATGCCAAACAATCCTTCACTTCCGGCCAAGACCTATAACTTCCAGGTTCCGCTACAAATATCAACATGTCTTATACGTTTTATAAACTCGTATCTGAGGGTCTCGATCTGAGATGCCGTTCAAAGTCGCTAAATTTGAATAGGATTAAAACTTTTTTTCAGCACAAATTCAAAGTTCACCGTTACAACAGAAAATATCATACTACTAGCTGCGTGCTCAGCGTTGCACGGGCTACGTAAAAAACGAAAGAGATGTCCAATTGATGTTTTTGCATTACTCTGACATCAGTTTCTAAAGTGCTAAGGAGTAAATAAATACGCGTAATGCAAGGTTTGCAAAACACCAGTAGAGCATATTTTTGGCAAAATCTCTTTAAAGTTAATCCTAGTTATCGATAATGCAAGTTATGCGTATTTTCAATTAGCACAAAAGATAAAAATGCATGCATTATCAATTATAATCTGTGCTCACTTTAAACTGAATTGAATCCGATAGACTATATCTGAAACATTTGTATGTACAATTACGATCAGCCTTTTTACATAAAATGATACATACCTTTTGGTTGCTTACGTGAAACTAAAGCACCAAGACTTAATAAATACCAATTAGCATTAATTTAATACCAAGTCATCAGATTCGAATTAAGCTTTAGTTAAAATCCTTAAAAACAATATTTTTGTTCAATTCTGCTTCACTTAAAGCAATTCAAATAATCTTAATTTAACATGTTCTTTTAACGATACAAACTGTATTTCAAAAATAGAAACAGGAAGGAAAAAGAGAGTTATTACAATTCGAAAACTCACCCATGTGACGGGAAAAAGTCCAACAAAATAAACATAATTAATCGCACATCCTAAATGTACCAAAATATGAGGTCGGTGAATAATAAACTTACACTACAATCAATAAACATAGCTAAAGAAACAACTTTCATACGCTGAAAAGAGTTAAGAACGTTGAATGTAAAAAATAAAAAAAGGACAGACGTTAAAATAAAGGCTTTGTCAGAATAGGGCAACCAATTTTAAACTAATTTAAAATGAAATTCTAGATGGAAACGTTGTTTTGAGATTTGGACAGCAGCCAAAAAATCTCTTTTAAAACAATTATTAGAATTTTACTTGCTCGCGCATATGCAAAATGGCAACAGGAAAGAAATAAAAATTCCTTGATAACGTTATGTTAATTAACGTTTTAATTAATATCTCTGCTAATTAAAGTCGCACAATTACGAGATTGGTCCTATTGTTTTCTTCCCGATTCGAAGTGGTTCTAGAGAAGATAGATCTTCAGACAGACAGACAGACAGACGCGAACAGATTTTAATATTATAGTGGATGGATGGATGGATGGATTACTTCACGGCTTTTACAAGATGATGTTTTTGGACACGATTTTTCCCAACTTTGAAGTGTCTGGCTGCGCAAGGCCAGCGTGCGAAGTCTCTGGCATTGTAAGGCGTTAACTCCTAGTAGCACCCCTTACAAAATATAAAAAAATCACGCTTTATACTATGATGTTTTTGGACACGATTTTTCCCAACTTTGAAGTGTCTGGCTGCGCAAGGCCAGCGTGCGAAGTGTCTGGCATTGTAAGGCGTAACTCCTAGTAGCACCCCTTACAATATATAAAAAAATCGCGCTTTATACTATGATGTTTTTGTGCACCATTTTTTTCCCCAACTTTGAAGTGTCTGGCTGCGCAAGGCCAGCGTGCGAAGTGTTTGGCATTGTAAGGCATAACTCCTAGTAGCACCCCTTACAAAATATAAAAAAAATCACGCTTTATACTATGATGTTTTTGGACACGATTTTTCCCAACTTTGAAGTGTCTGGCTGCGCAAGGCCAGCGTGCGAAGTGTCTGGCATTGTAAGGCGTAACTCCTAGTAGCACCCCTTACAATATATAAAAAAATCGCGCTTTATACTATGATGTTTTTGCGCACCATTTTTTCCCAACTTTGAAGTGTCTGGCTGCGCAAGGCCAGCGTGCGAAGTGTCTGGCATTGTAAGGCATAACTCCTAGTAGCACCCCTTACAAAATATAAAAAAATCACGCTTTATACTATGATGTTTTTGGACACGATTTTTCCCAAATTTGAAGTGTCTGGCTGCGCAAGGCCAGCGTGCGAAGTGTCTGGCATTGTAAGGCGTAACTCCTAGTAGCACCCCTTACACTATATAAAAAAATCGCGCTTTATACTATGATGTTTTTGTGCACCATTTTTTCCCTGCTTTGAAGTGTCTGGCTGCGCAAAGACAGCGTGCTAAGTGTCTGGCTTTGTAAGGTTTAACTCGTAATAGTACCCCTAATAAAATATTAAAAAATCACGCGTTATACTATGATGTTTTTGTTCACCATTTTTTCGCGCCTTTGCTACCTCTTGCCCGCCAAAGCCAGCGCGAGTCAGCTTAACTAATAGCGAACCCTTTATACCTTCTCCAGTGCGCTTACGCAGGAAAATTTTGGGCCTTTATACTATGACGTATGTCTGGCTATCATGGGCTCTTGGACTATCAGTAAGAAAGCACCTTTCATGTAGTGAAAGAATTTTTCAAATAGGTGCAGTGGTTCCGGAGATTACTTCGAACATATAAACACACAAAAATCCGCCCACTCTCTTTATAATATTAGTAATGATGGACGAGTAAACAACGAAATTATCATGACGTGAAATTGGGAGAGCGAATGAACATAGCCAATTGGCGAGAAATTCGTCATCCATTATTTTAAATATACAGGCGAACTGAATGACCTTTTAATTTTCAACTACGGGCAAAGCCGTGCGGGTACCACTAGCATTTAAAGAAATTAACTAAACTGAATTTGCTTATAGCAATAGCTGCTTAAATACTAGGTTTTTATTTTTCTTCAAATACTGGGAGAAAGTTCTTATTAATAGAAAACAATGAACACCGAAACTATGCAACATTTTTTAAAACGCAGTTTTTTTAGAAACAAAATTGAAAAAGGTTGGTACACTGTTTAGGTAAACAGTATATCTAATTTAGGTATATTTATCCTCATATGTCATTTTTGGGTAATGTTTGACATGCAGGGAAATACTTTATTTTGTCAATCCTGAACTGTATTCAGACACTTAACAGTTTTACTGGTAAGACAGTCATTTTGGGGGGAAAGAAGAATAAAAAAAGTGGTTGAAAATTAATGCTATCAACTGGAATTTAGGCTTCATCCACTTGTGTTAAAGTTAAAATTTCTACTATCAAAATATCACCAGACAGAGGCAATTGCTTCGTTAAAATGCAGAAGAGTAGAAGCAATGTTTACTCGCCATAACTTGACGGGCGACTTTCTAGTGTTCAGGTAAACAGAAGTGTTTTTAAAATGATTACTATTTGACAAATATCAATCTTTCAAATGTTGAAATGATTTTTAAACAATTGCCGCGGAACTGACAGACAGAGATTATGCTTTATTGAATAACGTAAGTTTATAATGTTGAAGATATATTAAAACAACAAATATAATAAAGTTTTAGTTGATGGAATTGAATTTATTAATTCAACATTATCAACTTAAACGTTGTCTTATATAATTAAAAATTGAACGTATGTAATTATGCATCGATGTATCTATGTCCGAGTTATTTCTCCCGAACGCCAATGAACTGACCATCGTACCAGGTATCGAGAAATTCGTAATTTTCCCGTCTTTATGTTTGAATATTTAACATAATTCTCCGATAATAATTAGTGGAGACATCAATTAAAAAATAATAATTATGACATTTAGATTGCGACATAAAATCCCTATTTTTCGAATGCTTTCCTCCATTCAAATTATTATTCAGTGCTTCATCTCAACTTTCCGTAACAATGCTTTTATTAAAATTTGTAGCGTGAAGAAAATCATTGCGAAGAAAGATTTGTTGCCATTTTTTTCTCTCTCGAGTATGAGCAAATAAAATTCTGGGTTTTGTTTTGAGGCTTTTCCTGTAATCGAAGGATTTAAAATGTTTACTTTTTGGTTATTTTTCTGCAATCTGCCGCAAAATTTCACTGCTTTTTATTTTCTTTGTTCAAGCCTGATTGTTGAACACGCGTCGCTTGACATAACTTTTATTTTCAAAGTAGACCGTGCAAAGTCGGCGACGCAGCTAGAAAGGTTATGTTATTCAATAAAAGCATAGCTCCCGTAAAACAATCTCGCGGCACCATTTTCTTTAAACATAGAAAGCCATACAATCAATGAAAAAATAGACAATATAGAGGTACAATAAAAAGCGCGAGTTTAAAAATTACTCTTATGCACTGGGAAAAAGCCTCAATTTTCTAGAGACGAGCTTCTTGTTAACACCTTATTTATTGCTTCGGATTTAATTTAAGAAATACCACTTTCATCCATTTACAAATCAATAAACCCATGCGTAAGGATGAACGGGAAGTAATCAATAAATTAGGAACTTAGCTTCCATCGATCAGTTTTCTCTTACAGGTATTTTTATTGAACTTAAACGCATTATCAACGAAAGATAGTCATTTATTCTAATCAAGATATATGTCCGAGGGAAACTTTTTATTCCCAATGAAATGATACTAATGATATTATTTTGATATGAAAACCTACATTTAATTTTTATGGGGGTCCGTGACACATTAAAAAAAAAAATTAAACAATTTAGAATTTTGAAATTTTTTGCACTGATTCATTATCAGTTTAATAAGCAAAATCATAACATAAATATTTTTAAAAAATAAGTTTAAATTTAATTACTTTTTTCCAAAAAAGTTAGATTGCTTTAAATAGCTAAAACTCAAAATATTCTTGGTCAATTTTCCAACTTTTTTCAAAAACAATATGCCCAAACATCTAAGCTTTATTATTTATTCTAATTAATATTTTTATTCGACGATTTCAAAAATTTTAATTAAATAAAAATAGAAAATATTTGAAGAAAAATATAGAAATATTTGAAGATACTTATTTTTAAAAAAATCAAAGTTTTTGAAGTAATTTTTTTTTCAAATTCGTCGAATAAAAATCGAAGTAAACTGTTGAAAAAAGATGTACTCCAAATTGTATTACTTTTTCTTTATCAGTTCTAATCTTGTAAGAGTTTGAATGCAAAAAATCGGGAAAATTTGCGTCGTGGATAGAAACGCGTTTAAAGTTTTGAAGTTGAGTATAATATTGGTTAAATGCATGCAGCAAAAAAATATATATCTTCCGTTCTAATTAAGATAGAAACAAAATTCAAATGTCTTTTTAAGCAGAAAAGGCCGGAAAAGTTTTTTAAATGATAAAATAAAAATTGCAAAATTTGACCGTTTTTGTGTCCCGGACAACCGTAAATACGGTCATTCGGAGGTTATTTTGGGACACAATTTCTCTATTTAGTTCAGCCCATCTGATATTTTAAAAATTCTACTGTAATTTATGGTATAAAATGAAGAGAAACAAACTATTGTTTTACCATCCAACGATATTAAAATAATATTTAAGAAATAATGATTATTAAATTTGGTTAAAAGGAAGTATTAGCCAGTTTCAAAGATATCCTGCCCTTTTGAGACATTTGAGAAGAAATGGGATACAAAATAAATCGTTTTAATAAAAGTAGTGCAACTTTAGTGCAGAAAAATTAAACTTTAAAACATTTCAAAACACACACTTTGTGATTCACAACATCACAACATTTCAATCAACTACAATATTCGCTACTCTAACGAACTATAGGGGGCACTGTAGCCACTTTGTAATGGCGGACGAAAAGGGTAAAACAAACGCACGTGGTAACGAAGAAATTGCTAATAAGCCTAGTAAATTTTGTTCGTATTCATGATTTTTTCGCTTTTCTCTTTTTAAATTAATTTTCAAAGTCTTGTTGATATTCTGGCCCAAGTAGAAAGAAATGAGAATTCAAGAAGCATTACTAAACGTCAGAAATTAATGCAAACTACGTAGTTCGTAGCTCTAAGCAGCCATTTCCACGATGTTGAATTCGATATTTATCAATTCTTGATAAAACTGAATAATAATTGTGGCCTGACACGAATAACAATTAATGCTAGAATAGAAAATTTAATATGACATTACGAATTATTATCAAAAGAAGATGATACTTCTTTGCCTTGCTTGGTTGCCGCTTATTGTTTTGCATTTGTAGCTGAGTTATTTCTCTCAAATTCCCGAATCGGTTAATTTAAAATTTTTCTGTTTCGATGTTTCTAATTTCTGAGTTATGATTTAATTATGTCATGCTATGCAAATCATCAACAAAATTCTCACGGATATATGGTGGTAGTTTTCTTTTCAGTTGATCTACCATTATTTCGAATTCTGTAATCTTTCTACCATTTTATTCCACTCATGATAAAAATAAAAAATGGTGGAATGGTAAACATGCGGAATCTCTTTATTTTACTTTCTTCTATATCTAATATATAGAAGAAAGTAAGGCAGTTTTGTAAATCACCTTGCGGTGATTTACAAAACTGCCGATGAAACTAAAACATTGCCACGTTGCGTTCCACGTGTGTCTGTTGACGTAAACACAGGCAGTTTGTTCTGAGTATTTATTAACGCAATCAATGAGTCTTAGTTTGCTTTTAGCTACAGAAATTAATTCGTCCCTTAGTAGTATTCTCGAGCTTCTCAAAATAATGTTAGTCTTCCTTATTTCCTTCACAAATATGAGTTGATTGAAAATGGTGAAAGCGAAAACTGGATTAACAAACTTGGATAACGTTATGCAAGGTAAAAAATTTTATTGTTTTGTATGAATTTGTAAGAATATGAGTTTTTTTTAATACTTAAATTAATTTAACTAATCATCTTTTACAGCAGCATTTAGTTGAAATGGACGGTATGCAAAATATTTTCTTGAATATATTATCGTAGAACAAAATGAAAAATGTTTCACCGAGAAAGAATTTACTTTATTCCTTTTATTCTCAGCTAAAAGGTTTCCCCAAATTTATTTAGGGTTATAGTTTTAGTATTGTGCGAGCAAAGTAGCCTTGGCGAGATTTCGCGTTTTTAGTTAAACCATTTTTAATTTTTATCATGAGTGGAATAAAATGGTAGTAAGATTACAGAATTCGATAAGTAAAAAGAAATAATGGTCAATCAACTGAAAAGAAAACTACCACCATATATCCGTAAGAATTCTGTAGATGATTTGCATAACTTGACATAATTAAATCGTCACTCAGAAATTAGAAAAATCGAAACAGAAAAATTTTAAATTAACCGATTCGGGAATTCGAGAGAAATAACTCAGCAACAAATGCAAAACAATAAGCGCTACCCAAGCAAGGCAAAGAAGTATCATCTTCTTTCGATAATAATTTGTAATGTCATATTGAATTTTCTAGCATTAATTGTTGTTCTTGTCAGGCCACAATTATTATTTAGTTTTATCAAGAATAGATAAATATAGAATTCAACATCGTGGAAATAGCTGCTTAGAACTACGAACTACGTAGTTTACGTAGTTTACATTAATCTTGGACGTTTAGTAATGCTTCTTGAATTCTCATTTCTTTCTACGTGGGCCATAATATCCACAAGACTTTGAAAATTAATTTAAAAAGAATAAACGAAAAATATCATACATATGAACGAAAATCACAACACTTTTAGCATTTTCTTCGTTACCACATGCGTTTGTTTTAGTTTTTAAGTCGGCCATTAGACAGTGACTGCAGTGCCCCCTATAGTTCGTTGGAGTTGCGAATTAAAGATGCAAGCGTCCAAAAAGAATCGGCAGACGGTAAGATTTTTACCTACAATTTCAATTTAAGATACCGATTAGTACATTTTTGAGTTAACGCAAAACGTTTACGCCATTACGTTCACGCCAAAGCTGACGCAGCAGTTCCCAATGAAATAAAAGTTACTAAAAACTGTGATCAAAAACTAATTACTAATGTCAAAATAATGCATAAATAAAAGAAAAACAGTTCATTCTCTGCACCTGGAAAAAATTATAATGACATTACGTCTTAAAACACATGTCGAGTGCCAGACTATAGATAATGTTTCCATCTAGCAACCATGCTGCTAAAGTTTTCGACTAGCCTCCCACCAGTCACATGATGTATCCATGAAAAAAAAATTTCATCAGCAAGTCTGGGAAAGCTCGGTCTACTCCTATTATTAGTTTATGGAAATATTATCTCAAAATGATTTAAAATTTTTAACTGTCCCCATCTTATGTTTGTTAACAAATAAAATATTTTTAATTAATTCAAGCAAGTCTTTTAAAATAACTTTCAATTTTCGCTCTTTGCTTTGATTTTGCGATACTTCAGACATTGGGATGGTCGTCAAGTTTTTGCATGTGTTTTTTTGTTTCTGTTGGGAATATTGCTTCCTCGTCAAGCATGGGGAGGGATCAGAATTATAAGAAAGATATAGAAGAAAGTTTCGTGATGGCCTCAACATACTAGTTTTTTTTTTGGCAATGTTTATTTCTGAGCATAACCAAAAACTTTCCATCATTTTTTATATCATAGATTATATATATTAGCTGCTTTGTTTAAAAGCTGCTACTATTTTATTTGTTTGTTTTTTTATTTTATACGCATCTATTTCTTCTGATGAGCAAGGCATATTTTATTTCTACAAATCAAGAATTGTTAAAAATTTTACGTTTGAAATAGTTTTCTATTTTATCTAATTTTGAGAATATTCATCAGATACTAGAAAGTCGATATTGGTATGCAGGAAAGTAGGCTCATTCAGTTCTGGACAGAACGTCTTGTTATTTTATTTATTTATTTATTTATTTTGATAATTAACTTCTTCGTAAAATTCTTTATGACCAACCATTTAAAATTATCACACAATGTTCATTAACAAAGTTAGCGCACGTTTAATCCAAGATTCTCTCTCTAGTACAGTACTAATCCTTTATTTCTTTTTCGCATTATGTTGTTTACTATCAGCGTAATTCTAACCAACTAACAAACAAACCTCGTAATCAAAGTACGTAAAAGCAACTTTAAAGATTGGTTTACGTTTGATATCTACAAGAAATGGGAAACGAAACAATTCTTTCGGCCATTGGAAAAGCGGGAAACGGCTTTTAAAGTTTCTTTACAATCAACTCTTCGTATTTTTGGGAAACTTCGGAGAAGTAAACACAAGATTACGGTTGTGTCTTCAGATTAAAAGTTGTTCTTATTCTCTTTTATTGATTCATCAAACAAAAATAAAGTTTTGATTTACCTAGTGAAATGTTTTGCACTAGAAAAGTAATCAAATGATGACGAAATTTTACGGACATTTTTATATTTTATTAATTCATATTTTGTTGTATGAATATTTCACACTTTGGGGTATGGGAATGAGACATTCATGTTTAAATTTTTAAAACATTGACGTTTTTTAAATCGATTTAATTAGGGTCTTTAATTTTACCATAACCATGTTTTACGCTCGATGTTTTTTCAATGCCAAGTTTTATAATTGAACCAAAACCATTATTAAAACGTAAATCTATACCAATATTATAAAGAGAAAGGGTGGATTTTTGTGCGTTTATATGTTCGAGGTAATCTCCGGAACCATTGCAGCTATTTCTTTCACTATATGAAAGGTGCATTCTTACTGAGTGACATAGGCTATAAATTATGCATATTAATAATAGTTTGTCTTCGCTACTAGTTTATGTTTCGTACTGATCTATTCTTATATACGTAAACACAGACGCTGATTGTCCGTACTTGAATTAACAAAAACGTTGAAGGTTCCCAGTGATTTCAATGCTAAGGAATACAAGCAACTGAAAAAAAATCACTTCGAGGTGTAAGAACCACCGAAAGCTGTGTACAGGTATTTGAGGCTGCAGAGTATAAGGTATATATCATTATGTTAGCTTTGGACGTTGCGAACCATTTAGAGTGGCAGAATTTTAATGCATCAAAATTTATTTAAATCTATATCTATACTAATATTATACAGAGAGAGAGTGAGTTTTTGTATGTTTAATATGTTTGAGGTAATCTCGGGAAGTATTGGTACTATTTGAAAAATTCCTTCACTATATGAAAGGTGCATTCTTACTGAGTGACATAGGCTATAACTTATGCATATATGTGCCTAAACTAATTTAATAAACCAATAGTTTGTCTTCTTTACCTGTTTATCTTTCGAAATCTTTTATTCTTGTATCCGTAAAAACAATCGTCGATTGTTCCGCGTTTGCAATCACACAGTAGTTGAAGGCTCTCTTCTAACTGAAGGCTGAGGGATAGAAACACGTGAAAGAAAAAAAAAAGCACGATGTCAGCAACCGTAAGTTTTTCATTTACTCGAGGCGGTGCCAATATAAGGTATAGAGCATTCTACCAGACCTGGACATAGCAAACTATTTAGAGCAATGTCATGTTTATGCCACAAAACTTTTACTTAAGAATTCATTTAGAACATTTTCGTGGTCCAACATATTTTTAAAGTTTTTTGACATTTAAAGGTCCTGCCAACCAATCAAGCAGCATGCACAGAACTCGGTCTTTAAACGACAAACCTTGGAAACTAACCTTATTTGATACATGTAACTTTCTGATTCCGCTCCTAAACTCTGAGCATTGTTAGTTAGTATTTTAATTATCACGTGAATTTTTAGATCCTATTGCTGTATGGCAAACATTTAAGAAATATCTTTGTGATGACATGTTGCAAGGAGAGCGTCGGCAGAAATACTATGATTGTTGTTTAATATCAAGCGATATAAACCAAAGTGTAATTTAAATAAAAGGCAACATTTTCCAATGAAGTTGACACTCAATACTTTGGGTTGCCACGTCCGCAGAGAATCAACAAAAGCAATTCTATTAAAACGTGATTGGTACATAAAAAACGGTAACGCAAATTAATGTTTAGTGGCATACTCGGTTAACTGGAAAACCGTTATAAATTCAATACTAGCCAAACAGGGTTTAGCGAAGTTTTTTAACGCAACTGCCGAGACTTTACTGAGACATGAAAAAACTGACCATTTTACGTCTAAACTACGTTGCGTTTAAATATCTCCACCAGAAAGAGTCCTTATGTTCCACAAGAAAAAAAAGCAATTGGGAGAATTTCTTTAATGGGCTGTTTCCTACGGTAGGACGAATGTTCAATGAGCCACTGCTCGGCTATAGAAGGCGTAGATAGAAGCCTAAAAGGTCAAAAAGTTCAGACAAATTTTGAAGAGGTGTTTGTTACCTTTGCATTTGACATTGACTTTCATCAAACCCTTTCTGTGGTACCTTACACTGTAAAACTGGATTCCGCAGTTTTGCAAGATATGCGGGCAAGCTAAACGTTAGGTACTTGCAATTTTGTCATAGTTTTGGCCGTGGTTGCAATAAAGCTTTTGGAGCTTTCTTGGAGAACAGAAAAGGCGCCAAGCTTTATTTTAAAATCTACTTAAGTTTTCTTTAAAGGTTCCAGAAATATGACGGGTTTTAACCGGTGAAAATTCGGTATTATTTAGAAATATTAGGTTAAATTCTGGTTAGCGGAACACGTTTTTTACAATATATGTAACTGGCAGAAATTGCGCATATTAGCTGCTCATTATTTTCCTGGAACGTTTCTGAATCGTTTTTTCAGTGTAGAGGAAGGCGTGCAGGTATACTTCAATCCTGCTTAAAGCCGTCTCCTTATAGGAACCCTTTACAATCTGTATCTTAATTAATTCATTTTCGTTTCATCATTCAATAATTCACTGATTTATTCATTCATTCTCTTGTTTTCTGATTATTTCACTATTTTATTGACTCATTTATTACATGCCATATAGTAACCAATTAATTTATTTATTTATTCCTCTGTTGTTTAATTATCTACCCATGTATTCATTCTTCCTTTCATTTACTCATTCATTTGATCAAAAATATTTTTTACATTCATACAGAAAATGCTTCATTGTCCCATTAAAAAAGTGAGCATTTTCCTCTTTTTTTTTTCTTTTTTTAGTTTTATCATAAAATACATTGCTTTCTTTACGTATTGTCATTTTCAAAACGAATTTCCAATTTCTACCTTTTAAAAAAAGCAAGTTATCTATCTTAACTATTCCCCTTTACCCCACATACCTTCCAATTTGGCCTTTCATTTTTTTTTATTTCTATAAAGTACTCAGAATTCTTAATCAACAGAAAAAATCAGTTAACAAAATGAGCTTTCAACGATTCGTTATCAAAATTAAGTTTTCTATTTTGAATTTTTTTTTTTAATTTTTTCACTCAGTTTTGCAGAGGGAATTGTGTACTTTTAAGTGCAGGCGATAGTAATAGTTTGACTGTGATTTATTTACTTTAGTTGGTTATTAGGCTCAAATTCTGCAGAAATTACTCTAAACCTCACATGTAAAAATGCGACGTTTTCAAATAGTGGGTGAAGATTTCATTCATTTCGCATTGGCATACTAAAGTTTAGGAACAGCTATTGAAAATAAACTTGTACTTGTGAAGAAATTATAAAGCGCTTTGATTTCAAATTTAATATCAATTTAAATGAAAGTTTCGACTTCGCTAACAGAATATAAAATTTCATCTGCGGCTATAATTGAATTGGTTAAATTTAATATTTATGATGAGTTAAGAATTTTCGTATAGTTTAAGCCGAAATTGATTAGGCGGAAGCAACAACTTTCAAAGTTCGATGCATTTCATTAATTGCATTCCATTTAAACCGGTTTCCAATTTTTAAAACTGGTTTTAATAGAGTAGGTTTGAAAATCTAGACAGCTTTGAAGTGTTGAAAATTCATGCGTAAATGAGTTTTAATCCTAACAAATTGTTAAAAGTATATTGAAGTAAAATTTATCGGAATGTAATGCACAAGTTTTTAATATGTTACAAACCAAATTAAAAAACCTTTTGTCAGCGAAAATTCACGGTGGAAAAAAAAATTTGTAAAATATGTGTATTACTCGATAAGATACAGTTTAAATGAGTATTTTGAAAGACAAATTTTTAAGCATTTAAATTCTTTTATTATTATTATTTATTTATTTATTTATATATTTATTTTTTGAGAAGATAGAGTAAAACGAAGTTTTATTCGTTTTAAATCAAAGTATCATGTACGTCTAAATTAATACACGGTCACTAAAATATCAATATATATAACATAATTAATATTCCTCCTTGACATTCTTGTAACACCCTAAGATACTCTCATTGAAATTCAAGTAACAGAAAAGAATTTTCAAAAAAATTCATTAAAGCCTTTGTAATAATATGCAGAAACCAGCATTATACACCTTATCACAGTAATTTTCATTACAAGACAATAAATTTCTTAATCGTCAAAAAAAAAAAAAAAAAAAAAAAACCTGTCCATCTGCCTGTTAGCGAAAAGGTGATGAAATCGTCACACATCTAATCACAGCAGTTTTCTTTTCTCTCTCTCTCTTTATTTCTTATTAAAATACTTTATGACCACTGTAAGTTTCAGAGGGTCGTAGTGGCCCGATCGGTAAGGGGTCGGACTTGCAACTGTAGTTCGGGCAAAACTAACCGAGCAGAATTGTAAAGCTACGCAAATCCTTATTACAGCATTATGACGCTGCCAGGTTAGTCTTGCACAACTTTAGAGGATCCCGGGTTCGAGGCAGCTGGGGCACGTTAAATGTGTTTATAATCACAAAGTCCTTCAAGTTCCCATTCCAAATCAATACATTTCTGGGTCTTGATCAGGGGTTGATCATTTCATGATCTGGATCAAAAAATAGAGCTGTCTTCAGGGCCCCAACCAGTCGGATAAACTATGCATTATAGTGGTAAGGATAGGGCTTTAGGAAATATTATTCTAATAAAGTTACATACATAAAACACTAACATTAATTAATTTCGTTTCGAATGCAAGCATTGCCCCTGTTCATGACGTCACTAAAATAAATTTTCGCATAATAACAACATGATAGGCTTTGGGACGAAGGCATAAAAGATGCTTAAAAACATGATTTCGTTTGCCAACTTTGGGGACTACAAAAAGTGATATTTTTCTGAATCCTTAGTGTCTACAGATGAAAAAAAGCCAATGTTCACAAAAAAATAGTGTCTCATAATTGTTTTACAGGCCACTAGAGATACATGAAAAGGAGTGAAACTGACAAGCAAGAGAGGCGGACAAATTATAAATACATGTACATTTAAAATATTATGCATGTACGTTAAAAACATTATGCATGTACATCAAAAAATAGTTTTTTTTTTTCAAGAAGCAAACTTCATTCTGAAGTATCATCGTCAGAATCACTGAATTCATCTATCTTGTTTTTGCGTATAGAGTTATTTTTCTCCTGAGAGTTTATACAGCTACAGTCACTAGAGGAAAATTATGTGCATGAACAATTTTACGTCTTGCATGTACTACATCTCTTCGTCCTTCGAAGAACACCGAGTTTTCGAGCATGCATAGGAGACTAGTTTTTGAACATTATCTGATGCAATGGGAATAGTGCTCCGTTGTATTTCAATACTGCCCGCATTTATAGTCCATCCAATGTTCTGATGAACTGGGAGCATTGATTAAATCAGTGGTGCTCAAGCTACAGCCCGCGGATCAAATCTGCCCTTTAAAGCTGACCCATGTGCCCCGTCGTTGTATTCAGTGTTAAAAACGAAAAATATATTCTAAAACGTTCCAAAAATACTAGTAATCTTCTTTCGGTGTTATGAATTTCGAAGTCAAGTAGTCATAAATTGATTTCTGAAACACAGATGCAATAAAATAAGCATGCAGTAATAATGACAGCAATTTTGATTTTGTAATTGTCTTTCATTTCCCGTGTTTTCCCATGCTAGCAAGAAAAACTTAAATAATATAAATAAATTTGATATTTATTCTGTCCCACGAGATTTCTATTAATGTGAGTTGTGGTCCGCATGTAAAAAAAGGTTATTCACCACTGGATTAAATTATGCAAGCATCAGCATGGAATATTTGCTTGATAGTTAATGCACAAACGAGGGGATAGGGTAGGAATCAGAGTCCGGAATTGGTTCTTTTTCACTCCAGCTCCGCAGCCCTGGTAAAAAGATTTGCGCTTTAAATTCATTTCATTTTGATTCAGTCATGTTAATATCTGGCTTTCGTCAATGCTAAGTCTATGAGATATAGTATTTCTGTATTTATTAATAACTTTCATTTTTATTTCTTGTCACCAAAAATTGAGAACGTATTCAGAATCTACTCCATTTTGTCAATTTTTGGTGACATAATATAATTTTTTGCTTTGTCATTAATGTTAAAAAAAATTTAAGTGTCGAAAAAATGCCATCAAGAGCTTTTTCCAACAAAGTTCTTCTTAAACAAATCCACCTTTAAGTTGGCATTTTATATTTGCCTTAAATTTTTTCCGCTAATATAAAGTGCTTTGAACTGTTCAAAGTTGAACGAAAAATTATTCGAATCAGAAAATGAAATACCGGAATGAGGTGTCATCGGGGGGATCTTTCAAAAAAAAAAAAAAAAAAGTTTGTTTGAATCGAACGAGTTGTTAATTTGGGGGGGGGAGAGGGGGGAGCACATAGGTTGACCGACAGACATATTTTCTCGATCTCAAACCCCTACTTTCGAATTTGATATTTATTTAATTATTTTATCTATTTTTTTGAGCAATCACGATTGCTAATTGTTTTTATTTGACCGTCCTTGGTGTTTGGTTCATTTTCAACCTCCACCGTCCTCTGCAGGCGCGGCTGCTCCGGTCCTGAGTAATCCGATTCTCCTGGTCGGTGGCGTCCATGTCCTTCACACACGCACGCTCATATACATACACACACACGCCTTTACACACATACACTACACACACGCCAACGTGCATGCAAGCAGGTCTACCCACACACACAAGCCTGCACATACGCGTACACAACTATACACACGTAACCGCCCAAGAGGAGGGGAGGCTTGGAGGGACAGAAGCCGTTTCTAGAAACAAGTGAGTAGGATAGTAACCAATGGGTAGGGTCCTGTCGCAGCTCGTGATTGCGAAAAACATAATTTGAATTCAAAATTTCAGAATTCAAATTTTTTTCTTTTTTTTTACTTTTTTTTTTTTTTTTGTACTAAGCAATATTTTTACGATACATTAACCTTAGCCCACTAAACCACCTTTTATGTCCTTATTTATTTTATATTACTTTGACGAGAAAGTAGGCTAAAAATGAACTCAAAATATCGTCTGTAATCAAAAAGCAATATTATTAAAAAAGGAAAAGATAAAACATCGTGACATGAAAGTGTAATATACATTTTAATTTTTAATTTATCGTCTGCTAATGTTTATTTTTATAATATTTTTTAAACATGTATTGGCATCTGTTAGAGTTTATGTTCTTAAGATTTTGTAGGTCAATTATTGCTATTCCGTGATTCATTACTATCTTTTTTGTGAAGTAAAGTGCCTTCTATTTTTTTGTATCTAATAATGTCTATGTGCGCTGGCTCTAGTGTAATAAACGAAAACTTGAGATTAAGATCATGCAGAGCGGCGGATTGATACAATTTTTGATTTCCTTTTAGTTACAAAATTACTAAGCAAAAGTAAGTAATTTAAAACGTATTAATATATTTTGCAACGAAAAATTAAGTAAAGCAGAAAAATTTCGGTTGAAAAACTGTGTATTAAATTTTTAGATAATAAATATTGTGTAGAATAGCGCCATCTAGAGACAATTTTTTTTGTGTAAGTGCTAACAGTCCTTGGAACATAGTTCCTATTTCAATTGCTAATTAAAACTTAATGAGACAGTTCCAGCTTTAGAACATTGTATTTTTCTATTGAGTTCAACATTTATAATAGATTTCAAGCAAGTTCACGTAGTCCCTAAGATTGGTAAACGAACTTGAACGATATTTGCGCTCGGCCCATAGACTATAAACTTCTGATAAGAAAAAAAATTCAACTGATTGATCAACAAGTGGGTTTCCAATAATTATCTAATACAACATCCTAGACGAAAGTTTATCCCATAAGGTTTAACATACTGAATTATAGTATTGTAGGTATGGGGCTTCAGAAAATATTATTTTAATAAAATTACATACATAAGACACTAACATTAACTATTTTTGTTGCAAATACAAGCATTGCCCCTGCTCATGGCGTCACTAAAATAAACTATTCTGTAACAACAACATAAATTTCTAATACGAAGAAAAGTTCAACAATGATGAATCGACAAGTGGGTTTACAATAATTATCTAATACAACATCCTAGACGAAAGATTATCCCATAAGGTATAACTTATTGAATTTTCTTTTATCCTTTTACTTAATTATGTTTAAGTCTAGGTATTAGTCAATGAAAGCAGTTTAACAAATATATGGTCAAAAGATAAGTCCCCTAATTAATCTTTAGCAAAGAGTAAAAAATTTCCCGACAACAAATAATGTAAACGAATTAGCAAGATCATAGTTCTACGTAAATATTATGTGTTAGCTGTGCTCTGTTCTAGTTGATATTTATTAGGGGTTGTTTCAAATTCAATTTATTTCATTAGTTTCGCTCTGAAGCAACAGATGCATAATATTTTATTTCTTAAGTTACCTTTTTAATTTATGAGGAAAGCGTAATAGTTTATTTTCTTTGTATCTTCAGAGCTGACGCTTTCGGAATTTCAGTTTGTTTTAAAACTTGTCTTTTGTTCGTATCGGTGTTTTCTTTTGTGTATATTTATAAAGGGTGTTTTTTTTTTAGAAGTAGAGAACTTTAGGTTCAAATAAAACACAGTTAAATGCTGTTAATTGCCATAAATGTTGCTTTATTCGAAAGATGATTCTTTGCCATTTTTATTTAAATATGATTTCTGGCATATGGCTACCTCGAATGGCTCGGAGAAAGTCCAATTGGAAAGTCCAATTTTCTCACTTTTTGTAGCAATAGAGGCCGTATGTCAGTAATAAGGCGGTGAGTGTTGGCTTATCGGTGCAGACCAGAGACTCCACATAGCCCCACAAAAATTAGTCCAGCGGTGTTAAATCGCATGATCTAGCAGGCCAATTCACGGGTCCATTACGCGAAATTATTCGTTCACCGAACGTTTCTTTCAATAAATCAATTGTGATGCGCGCTGTGTGGCATTTTGCACCGCCTTGTGTATTCATGATGAAATGGCAAACCAAACTGAACACAAAACAAGTGACAGCTATCAAAATGGCACACATATCAGTGTTGCCAACTTAAAAAAAAACACCCTTTATTAAATTTACCTACGTGTTGTTTATTGCTAAAATTTTAAGCATGTTTAAGTAAGATAGTGATTTTTTTTTTCAAACTGTTCTGCTAGTCAAACAAACCCCTGAGTAAAAAATGCTTTGCCGTAAATTCAAAAAAAAAAAAAAAAGCTAACAAATAAAACTAACGATACGCGTATTTAAGAGCGCCAATTGTGTTTCATTAAATTATAGAAACATACACACACTTATGTCCGAAAATAAGGTCACAAACAAAATCTGCAAAAACGAAAAAACTATTCATTGTGTTGCTACAAAATTTGGCACAGAGGTATATTAAAAGGGGAGAAAGAACATAGAAAACAACTAAAAATAAGATTTTCTTTGGTGATTGAGAAATAGGGCATAGCAAAAAGTATTAAATTATGAATCAGAGATAAATCATTTATATCTGTACAAGCCTGACTAATATGGAGTGTGACCACTTTGCACTGCTATACAAGCTTCACAACGAACTTTTACACTGTTTGAGATGGCCAATAAATGTTTGGGGCATCGAAGCCCATTCTTCAAAAAGGTTGGCATTTAACTCTCTTACGGTATTAGAAGGGGGGGTTAATCTGTGCAATGGCTCCCCTACATCATCCCAAACATGTGCAATATAATTGAGACCCAAAGACTTCGAGGACCAGTCCATATGTCGAATATTATCTTCCTCAACATGTATGTGACCTTAATTTCGGACATGAGTGTAATTATGTGCAAATTGCGCTATCATTTTGCATTTTTTCATGTTGCGGCGATTCAAAGTTCGTCCGAAAAAATTTTCTCCTTCCTCAAAATGATCTTTTAGCATTAGACAATTAATCTGCCGTGGGCAGTTAAACTGCAAATTTTTCATTTTTCATATATTTGCAATTTTTGTATCTGTCGTACGCTAGCTACATTGTACAAGCTTGCTTATTTGGTATTCACCGAAAAAAGCGCGAAAAAATATTTCCCTATTGTTAGTATGGAATCCAAGACTCAAATCAAATATCTCGAAAACTCATTTCTGCAGATACTGCTGGCTACCTGCCCACGGAAGTATTGCTGTTATGCCCTCATATTATAGTCATACATTTTACAGTGCGAATGATATGCCTAATATGAATGGCACAAGAAAAGAATTCGACAATTACACTTATCTACAGCCTCCTGCGTGTTTAGATAACTGAATACGAAACTTTGTAAAACAATAAATATCAGAAGAGTTAAACTTTATAACATGTACAATAATTTTGCTAAAATTTCATTATGAATAATAAATTCTATACAATTTTATAATTTCAATATAAACCCCTTTTAATCTTTCCAGAAGTTTTCTGTACTTCCTTAAAATGTAGAAAAATTTGAAATGTTTATAGAGTAACTTTATAATTTTGACTTTGTTAAATCATAAAAATCACAATAGTTAGGTTCTACCAACGGTATTTATCAACATCCCGTGAAAAGGATCATATTCTGAACTCTTACTGAAAAACTCATTTTAAATCATGAAATCTGTTTATTTAAAATATATGTAATCCTTCTTTCCCATTAAAATGTTTCAAAAGTTCTGTAAAAAATGGAAAAGGATCACTCAGAAACTAAGCATTAAAAATTTTCATAATCTTTTGCTTGAAGCAAAGCAATTTCGAGCAAATTGGAAAATATTTCCTTGAACTAAAAGAATATTTCCTAACGCAAAGCAATAGTTGGAGAAGTTCATTAATAATGTTTCTCGAAATACTTTCGCGCAGGCAGTTTGTAAACAGTCATTTATATTTACAGCCTTTGTTTACCATTCAAAGTGGATAGCAAATGATGAGGCGTATGTTTCTACCATTTCGAAAAACAATTTTAAACAGGTTTAATATAGCTCTCATACACTTGTTTGTGTTTTTACTAGCTTAAAATTGGAAAGGGCTGTGCCAGTCCAAAAAAAATATTGCCGATCCATTACTCATCGAAGTGTGACATGTGACCGTTAACAGAGCTAAGGATTAACAACTCCTCTCGTCACGTGATCCAGGAAGTATCTTCTTCTTCTCCTCTGTTAAAACAACGCATAAAGTTTAAAAATTCCCACGAGCGCGGAACTGTGAGTCTTGCTGCTATTTTCGACCATGGGACCGCTACATTATTACACAAACAAAATGTTAAATCACAGAGAGTTCGAAACAAAAATACGTGAATGAAGAAAGGTCTTGTGTTGAGTTCTAGAAATGAATGGCAACCTGTAGGTCTGAAAGAAATTCCAGTAAGATTTATCGTTCTCACAAGTAACCCTAAGCAAGTGACATTGTTTTATTAATTTATTTTTTAATTTTAAAAGGCACTTAACAATTGTAGAGATAATCCACTCCTAAATACAGGGTTAGCATAAGAATATCCCCGTTTTAAAAATTTATATAAAAATGAAAATAAACTGTGAAAGGTTTTTAGCGTGCGTAACTACTTAAGTGTGCACGTTCCGCACTAGCGCAGCCAGAAATTCCTTCTGGAAGGAATTTTTTGGTCACAACAGTTCTTAGACGTGTATTAACTACTGAAAAAGGATTGGAAACAATGTTAAGACCAATACCTCTAGGTGGGGGGTTTACCCCCCCCCCCCTGTTGCTGCGCCACTGACGTTCCGCAGAGATTGATTGGCCGTGCAAGTGATAATAATTTACACTTTACGCGTTATTCTTTGATGCTAACCCTGTATTACGTTACTGAGATATTGGAGAGTGCAATATATTTTTGTATTTTAAATTTTATTTACAAAAATTCAAGTAATGATTAAACATTCGAAAAAAAAAATATTTTGCAATGAGAATACAAACAAAAGTTGACATGCTTTAAGATTTTTCTAAGAATACCGTTTTTAGCAGTAAACGATCCCTCTCGATTTTTGAGTCAGGGTTTATGTTAGCACGATCTAGCAAATTTTTGAATTACTACATCAAAAATGGGGGGATGGCCTTTTGATCCACTAGGCCTTATTTCGCACACCCACTTTAGAGGAATTGGCAACAATAACTTCTTTTAATATAATAATTCCAAAAGGAAAACAACTAGAAACCGTTGTATTTCGCTATTGGTTACACTTGTTCTTTGACTAGGTTTCGGCTCTATTTTTTCGTTAAAGCCCTCAAAAAGCTGAAGCAGAATGAAAAAGTTCTCAGGTATTTTTTAAATAATTAAACGCGTACCGGTACAAAAGCTTTTAGTGTCATACATACGAAATGCTACAAATTTTAACGATGTTATTTTGTCCGACAATAAAACAGTGTTTAAGTGTTCCTCTCCTGGTCACACTACGATGTTAAAATTTCAGGAATTTTTTTACGCACATTTTACTGTAAAATGGAGTTCAGAGAAAATTTTACACCAAATCGTACCGGTAAAAGTAAGCGGTTGCAGCGGCAAATGGTTTACCACGTGATATGCGGGGTAAAATATTCATTTCTCCTTTCCCCTTCTCTTCTCGAGTTCCACTCAAAATAGTGGTAACGAAAGCTCTTCTATGAACAAAGAGATCGTAAGCTCGAACCACGCAGCTTGCATCTCGTTCTTTTAGTTCAGTGCAACTAGCGTTCTTGTTCTTTTACCGTACAGTTGTACAGTTGAATAGGATTTTACTGTAAAAAGTACTGGGATCATGCATGTCACACAGTGGGGCGAAAACGCCAAAAAGCACGGGAAAATATTTTTTAAACCTCTCCCGTTTGTTTGTTTACACAGGCATGTAATTAGACAGTTTTTTCGATTTATTTGGGCTCAGGGTTCAAAGTTTGCAGTTTTACGCAGCTAATTCCATTTTAGGGTCTTCATACAGACCATTGATGACTAATTAATATTAATTTCAAAGAGTTCCTAAGAGTACTTTTTTTTTTTTTTTTTTTGGAGAGTGTGTTGAAAAAAATATCTTTGAATTCTCTAGTTCTCGGTGCTGATCAAAATCAATTTTCGGTGCTGATCGAAATCAATTTTCGGTTTGAATATTCGATTATTCATTTTTTTCGTCTTATTACTATTGTTGGATACGTGAGAAATTAAATATACCCGCCTTTAATAAGAAAAAAGAATATATAGACTTCTTAAAAGCATTTTTTTTTTTTAAATTTCCGCACTTATGGTTCTTCACCGTCTAAAGGCCGGTTCTTTTTTTCGTAACACCTTTAGGATTTTTTTTACAGTATAACCTACATCAATCAAACATAAAATGTACAAAAAACAAATTTTTGAAAAACGTCATTACTGGGGTTTCCAACTTATTTTAACAGCTAATAATGAAATCTTGATGTCCCTTATAAGCATGCTTAGCAATAAAGTGACATCAAATTCCTGAATCTCGCTCTAGATGCAAAGCTTATGTTCCCGGACACATCGGAATCGAATATCTTGGGCTTAAGGCGAACCCACGTAGTGGAGTCTGGTGCTATTTGATTTGGAAATCAAACTATCTATTCAGTGACTCTAAACAGTGAACTGGAAGATTGTGTTCTTAGCAATACTACCACTAATCCATGAAAATTAACTATTCAACTACGACTAAATAAGTGATATTATCCCCTAAATAGTTAGGCTTCTTTGTGATACTCATATACTAAAACAAAGTTGGTTTATAGGGTAAAATAGTTTTAAAATGTTATTTTGATTTAAACCCCTTATTTTAATTCTTATTTTTAATATTAATATTGTTCTGCTTTACACCGATCGATTTAATTAAATTATTTCTTTTACGTAAAAAATGATTAAATGCTTATAATAAACTACTCGAAAATAAAGGTTTTTGTAAAGCATGATATTCACTTTAGACTTCATTTATTTCTATTCTATTTAATAATCGACTATATTCTGTAGTTTTTTTTTTTTTTTTTATGTATGAGATATATTTTGCTAAATTCATTTCTAAATTTTTCGCTTCCTACGTTTGAGCGCTTCAATGCTGAAAAATCATACTTACTCTGAAAATTCCTGGTACACACTGGAAACACGCTTGGAACATGTTAATTGAGAAAAAAAAACGTTCTAGTTGCATGAATGTGCAATAAAATATGCTGGGAATGTGCTCCGTTAAAAACAAAGTGCACTGAAATGCACTCCGCATGTGATGCGTCCTGGATATTTGTTAAGTTGAAATTTGGAACAATTTGAGAATAGATTGGGGGCACACTTCAGAATAGATTGGAACACATTTGGGCACAATTTATGAATCTTTGCTTTGTTTCGTACTAATATAATTTTAACAGCTTTCTTTAACCATCAGTCAATAGACTCTCTTTACATGATTCTACTACCATTTTACAATGAATCTCTGTCGTCTGGTGTCACGAATAATGTCATAAAGGATGGTCACCCTTGCTCTAACACCGTCCATTGCCTTGCGGTGGTTAACAGTTACCCCATGAGGTTGCAGCAAAATTAACCGCAAAAACTACTAGTATACCAAGGGAGTATTTCATAGGTGCTAAGAATGGACATATCACAATGTTCTCAAATGCGTTTACAAAAGTATTAAGAAAGTGAGCTGAACCAAATGGGTGTTTCCAGATGTGTAATGAAAGCTGAACCAAAAAGCCTTCTTCAAAGTGTTCTATAAGACACGTGCGTGTTGAAAAATCGGTTGAAGATTTGCAGTGCTGTTCTAAAATGTCTCAATTAAAAGAATAGCAATGGCTCTAATTTGCCATAACAAACCATTAAGTTTAAGAGAGACTTTACTTAATATAATTTTCAAAACTTTTTTTCTCTTTTTATGTAAAAACTGTTATTTTATTTCAAAAAATTGTTTCATTAGATTTATAAAAAAAAAAGCCCACATCTTAAATTATTTGGAACCTGTGTTGTATAGGAATTTAGGACGCTTCAAATGTTTTATCTAAGATTTGATCAAGAGTTGTAAAGCTGACATTAAAGTAATCTCGTTCAGTTGTAAAGTAAAGTTGCGTGTGTATATGTGTTCTGAAATCGAGTTAATTGATTTTTATTCAATGATAACTATCATGATATCAAACCAGTAAACTCGTTGCTGTATATAATTTTAAAGGTCTTGCTAACAATTCTATTCAGTTTAGTTTGAAACGTGGTTTTTTATCGCAATGAAAGGTGAGTCTGCTTATTTAAGGATTTTTTTTTATTATTATTTATGTTACCTGAATTATCCAGACTTTTAATTCGCCGGAATGCTTTTGGTCCCAGTTGGCCCGAATAAACGAGTTTAGGGAAGTTGGGGGTTATAGGGGCGGGTGGCCCGAAGCGGGTAGGTTTTCGGAAAATGCTCCAAAATTGTAGTTTTTGGACTTTTATCCCAGCAACTTCGGTTTTATTTCCTAGCAGGGCTCTTGAACTTCAAAATAAAAAGCGATTTTAGGAATTAGTTCAAACACAATATTTATTTATTATCAAACTTTACAAATATTTCAAATAACCCCTTCTCTTCACCAGGGAGCCCAAAGTGGGTAAGCTTAACTAATTGTGATTTGGTACATTTGCCAATCAAATATTAAGTTATAAATGATCAATCAAATATGAAGTTGTAAATGATTAAAATAGTTGACTAGCTATCTGCCATTATAAAAAAAAAATAAAACAGTTGTACTTATCCAGTTTAAAGTCAGCACATGTGTTTATAAATAATAAAGAACTAACTGCTTTAATTAATAGACTAATTAATTGCCATCCTACGAAATAACTTTTTAAAGTCATACTCATCCTATTGAAATAGAAAATCTAAGTTAACGCACGAGTCAAGAAGTTATAAATAAATATATGATAAAATCCTATTCCCGCTTTGCCCGAAGGCTCGTTTTTTATTTTAATAATTATAACATTAAATTTAAAAAAGAAACAAACGAAATGAGTATCGTAGTTTGAAGGTGGATAGTGTCAGAATAACGTAATGTTATTGGCAATCAAAAACATAAGCTGGTCTTAGACTAAACGCAAGTTATAAAACTTCATTTTTTAAAGAAATGTATCATTTTTTATTTTAAGCCTGGTTGCGCCATGCCGCTTCACTGCTACTTCGCTGAGACTGATTAAAACTCGGGGGGGCTCAACTGTTCATGTAAACACGACATGGTATGCATCGCCGCTTACACACCATGGGGGGGGGGGGGGGGGCACACAAAGGCCTACCCGCTTTGGGCCACCCTCTCCTAAATTTAATATTGAACGGTATTAAAAGTAATATTTAGAAGCAGAAACTTAAGAAATACTGTGTATCTTAAAATTGCAGATGATATGATCTTTGTCCATCATTCCGCAAGAAATATTCTGAAATCATCTCCTAATAATGATATCGATGTACTCCAATTCTTCGATTTCAACAAAAAACTTTCCTAGTCAAAAACTCTTCGCGTATCTGATGCATCGACATAATTTACTTTTCAAATTCCTCTACAAATAGGCAGAATTTTAAAGAATAAAGATGTCTCGAATTATCTTTACGAAGAGATTTCGTGATAAAAATATCTTATAGTTTGGCAATTTTTTTTAATAAAAAATAATTTACATGAACATTTAGAACATAATTTGAAATTTTGTTTACGAACAAAAAGACAAAAAATACAATCCATTAAAAGTACAGACACCATGCACAATTTTCAAACATATTCATTATTTTTTGTTTAATTAGATAAAAATCACATGAATAAAATTAATTAAATATTTTATTTCAAATAATTTTTAAAAAATTAAAACATTTTGTTCAAAAAGACTTCATTGCGAAACATGTTTAGAAAAAATGATGGTAGAAACGCAAATTTCCACCAAAACGTTGCAGAAACAGCGAACTGGATACTGAAATGTTAGAAAAATCTGTTTTTTAAATATATTTTTAATAAAGCCACAAATATCAGCAATAAAAGGGTTTTTAAAGATAGCTATTTGCGAAATATTTAATGAACTTGTTTTTTGTCTTTCTGTGAACAGTATAAATTTTAAATAGAAATTTTAATTCATCCATACCAGCAATTCATAACCGCTGGTTAGGTTGACCAGCCCCGGCCCGCGCAAAATTTTGACTGCCCCGTCAAATTTGTACATAATTGCGTTAAAAAAAAAATGTTTTTGACTTTTTAAAAAATGGTAACGTTTTTGTACGACACTTTTTACGTTAATGCCATATTTTTAGAATCTTGAATTATAATTTTGTCTTTGAAGGGTGGCAACATTAGCTCGCATTCGTCTTTTTTTTTTCTGGATTTTGTAATTATTTTTTTAATATAATAACTTTTTTAAAGGTTTATTTAACTATAGATAATAAGAAAAATATTTGCTTCCCTTTACATATACATACTGTCGTAAATACAGGGTAGAAAAAATGTTACTATGAACTTACTTAGAAGTATTTTAATGACTTTGAAATTTCATTATTTTTTTATTTATTTATTTATTTATTTTTTGTTTATTTTACTTTACTTTATTTATTTTATTTATTTATTTATTTATTGCAACTAAATGAGGAAACAAAACAACGGTAAGCGAAATGTTTTCACCAATTTTACCAGTCTGTGGTCCGTAAAAGGTTGAAGTTGATCCATATGAAGAAAAGAATCATAAATTTTAAAAAATCACTCAAAAATAAAGATGCAAAGAGAGCTAACGACAAATTTTTTGATCAAAATAAAAGATACTTAACTATATTTACAAAAACTCAAAATTTTATCCGTTTGACGTTGCAATTTCAGTTAAAGAAAGTATAGATATATAAAGACTCCTGGTGTCTTTACATCCATCAGTTCATGTCTTTTTGCATTAAAAAGGAGTTATTTGCAATCTCAAAGTAAAAGTCTCGGTTGCTATTTTCTTTTGCACTTTTTTTGCGTTTTAAACGGTCATTTATACATTGTTGTTTTTAATCTAATAGTATTAATATTTAAATGTATACATCAATTTGTTCTGAACACGTTTCATTTATTATTTTTATTCGTTTACTTTCTCGAAATAACCGCTGAAGTGCTTCTGGTCGAATACAAACGATTGTACGAAACGTGCAAATTCTTATTTCCATTTTTCATTTTCTTATTTGAGTGACAGCAATTCGTGTATCATCTATTTTAATATAAAATATTTTACAAGGAAACACAACACATTCACAAACATGCAGATTTTTTGCATTCCAAGTTTGATAAAAATACAAACATTCATTCTAATCTATGGAAAATTAAATGAATATACTCACAGTATGATGTGCACATGAATACTATATAAAATAAAAATACATAACTCAAAAAGAATAAATTAAAAAAAAAGTATATCATTAATAATTCAAGGATTAAATTTTACTTTTCGAAAACCTACGTTGGTTTTTGAGTTGGTTCTGATTGAGTTGGATATATTTTCATTATTTAAGTATATTCGTCGTCAGATGAAGGGAAAACAATCAGACATAAATAGGGTAGATCGACCAGTGACCGAACAAATCTTTTTTTTTTTTTTTTCATTACTTTTTCCTTTTATTTATTTATTTCCCTTTATCAGTATTACTAATAAGTTTTCAAAAGTTGTCTATTTTACGAATTGGCAGCAGTATGATTTTCTTCAATTCATTTCAAAAAAGAAAACGACTAGAAAGTGCTGTGTTTGTCCACTGCCTGGGAATATTCAGTTCCTACATTAATGGGTTTTTTTTTTCATCACAGCGCCCCAAAATACTGGACGCAGAACCGTAATAGCTCACCCGTTTCTTAAAAAATAATTCCATACATTAATTAAAATAGCAGCACCGTTTATACGTTTCTCTTTTATACGTTTTTCACAATTATACGATTTTTAAATTGGTCTGTAGAGCCCTGTCCCTGTAGAGCCTAATACATTTTAACGTACACCTATTGTACGTTTTTTCACTTAAACTCTTTTTTTATACAGTCCCTTCAAAAAAGTATAAATGGTGCTTCACTGTGCTACAATTGTTAACGGACGTTAGGAACTCTTTAGCGAATGTAATGAAGTTTTAAACTATGCGATTGTGCCTAAGTGTTCATTCATTGGTCGACCTACCGCTGGAAGTAATTAAGATTCTCAATTAAATATTTCCTTTTGGTTTTTTCAAAATTACAGTAGACTCTCTCTATTCTGAACACTCATCGGACCGAACAAAAAACTTCAGATTATGGGGATTTTCACTATAGAGATAGACGAAATTAATGCATAAGTGCTCCCCGGGACCGTCAAAATGTGCTCAGAATACCGCGTGGTGTGCACATTAGAGAAAGTTCAAATAGAGAGAGTCCACTTATATGTGCATCTATGGATATGATTTGAATTTCATTGTTGGTGTAATTTAGTTTGAAAGGTAAATGTTTTCGATCTAAATTTTGTCAAAATTTTTTTGAATAATTTACACATTTGCTACTTGAAGTGAGAAAACAAAATCAGTAGTTTTTCTATGAAAATCGAAAAGTTTTAAAACTTATACAGTAGCGTTCCTTCCAGTGACTTTCTGGAGTCCCAACCCCAAAGCCACCTCACTACCAAAAAAAACTAATTTTGTCGAGTGTGTTATAGTTTCATGAAGTTCAAACATTTTCAGAATCAACTGATTTTTATTATCTAGTGCGGCGAAAGTTTAAATTATACAGTTAAGTAAAAATTACAAATGCCTTTTATGTGAAGTCTGCCTTCGACGCATATGTAATCACCCCCCCCCCCCTGTAATAGTCTTCACTTTTTCAACTGAAATTTGATAGATTTAGTGCACTGCAATTCTTCAGGCACTTTTTGAACACGGACATTTGCTTCCTTTTACAGAAAACTTTGAAGCACACTTTTAAGAACAGTTTTCACACTACTACTGAGAACACTTTTAAGAACACTTATTTGGTTCAACACACTTTTATAACACTATTGGAAGCGCATTTGAGAACATTTTTAGAACACTGACACGTGTCCTTTCTCTTAGAACACTTTTTAGCACAATTTTTACAGCAGTGATGAAATTTTTCTTTGAAGTGTTTGCTGTTACAACAGTCACGCGTGGCAGCTGTCAACCGCCGCCGGGCAACGAGCGGTCTTTGACCAGGAAAAGTTATTCTTTTTGGCAACATTCGCTACGTCAACCGACAGCGATTCTTCTCAACAAAATTTCTAGTAGTATCATACTGAGAAGTTCTATTGACCAGTAGTTAAGTGCGAAAGAAAGTGATGAGTTCATAAGTGTGCTCAATTGTGACTCCAGTCTAGTTTCAAATGCGCTCCCAAGTGTAAATTCAAAAAATTATCTTGAGCGAGACACAGTTGGAACAGGTTTGAAGCTCATTTCAGAACAATCATCTTTTTGGGCTGCATGTTAGAAACATATTTTAGTGCATATTCAGGCAACTGCAAAACTTTGAAAAAAATAACCATTTGTTGAATGATTATAAACTTGATTTGAACTGAGCAGTAAGTCATCACTCTTAAGTCACAGCTAAGGAAGAACTACATGCAATATACCACTAGCCCGGTTACGACATTTCCAGAGACTGCTATTTTATCCAAAACTGAAGGTTTAGCTACCAGTTTCACGGCACTCTCAGCTTCAATCAGATGATATGTGCCCCCATCTCCGCTATTAACTATTCCAAACTGATGAGTCCATAAAAAGGACGAAACTGTATTCTCTGGATGCCACAATCTGGCTGTTGCTATGCTGCATGCTGTTTTGAATTGTTTTGAGCAACAAAAATATTTTAATTAATGTTGAATAAAAATAAATTAATGTGAAACCTGAGACTAAAGGTACATGAAAAACGAGACGATAGAGATTGTAAAAGTGTGCTCGTCTTTCTCTGCCTGAACGTTGTACTTTTTAATTGATTTACCAATTTCCCAGGCATTCCTTTTTTTTTCTTATGGTAAGGTGAAAATTTATTGCCCGCATATTCATATTGATTCAAATAATAATATAATTTTAAATCAACAATTGCTAAGTTTTTTAGTTTATCATTTGGTGTGGTTTGATCATGTGTTACATATCTCATTCTGATGAGGTGTTATTCCAAGGAATAAGACATGCCTTTAATGACATCGAACCCTTTTAAGTTCTTGAGGCAGTTAGCCTTCGTTTGAGGCTACCAATTGTTTTATTTCCTTTCTTTTCATCTAATTGTAAAAGTTACTTCGAACAACGGTTTATTACTTGTATACAATCAAAACTAATATACTGTTAAAATCTTAAATGCATATAAAATTATAACTATTGCATTGCGAGTAAAAGAGAGAAAGAAAATATGAATAAACATTTCTTCGAAGGAGCAGATTTTTCAAAAAAGAAATAATGTGTTTAACAGATTTTAAAAAATATAGTAATTTAAGTGTAATTTGAACTCTCGGTACGGTAAGTGGGGAAATTATTAATAAAATATTTCAAATCTGAATCCTGCCACCGTTCCACTTCAGTAAAACTCTAAAAATGCAAATACATTAAGAACGCATTACTTATAAAAATACCGTTTTTGGTTTGTTAATAAATTTTGTTATTAAGATATTTAAGATTTGTAGACTATTCAAATTTAAATTAATATTAATTTAGACTTAAAAATGCATTTAATAGTTGACTTCTACGAGTATATCTGATTTATACATGTATATATATATATATATATATACATATTACACTTACTAATATTTATTGTGTCTCTTACGATGGAAGGTGGCACAGTAAATATTAGTACATTCTTTTGAAAATTCAAATGTATGTACGACTTAAAGCAATAAATCAGTGTACAAATGCAATGAGTACGAAATTTTACAAGCGAAAAATTGTTCACAAAAAATTGTAAGTTCGTTGATAACTTGAAAAACATCTTTGTTGTTTTCGTAGTTCGGTATTCAATCAAATTAAATTATATTTGATATATATAGAATATTAAATACTATATTTGTTTAAATATATTGTGCATAATACCATTTGCAAACATAGATTCTGTGACATAGACTTTCTGCATTATATGCATGTGCACTATATTCAGATGATCAGACTCTAGTTTGACGGTGTTTTATTCCTAAAAATGTTTTTAACACACAATGTGACGTACATAATATGAATAGCATCGTTCAAAGCTTTTTTTAAGCATAAAAAACCATACAAAAGCATAATAAATTAAGAGACGTTTAAAGATTTTTTTTTTTTTTTGCGTAATCAAACATAATGAATTGAAAAATGTCCCTTAGATTTAAAAATTAGGAATTTCATCACTAAGTTTGCAAAAGCACCATGTTATTATAAAAATTAATTTTCTATTAATCGATACTATCTTAATGGTATATGTGAAATATTAAAGTAGATATGAGTTTTTGTTAATTCTTCATTGAATATGATAGTTAAAAATTTTTATATGTAGTAAGTACCAATTTTTCGTTATCAGCGTCAAAACAAATTTACAACAGTTTGACATTACACCTAAACAGAGTTTTGTAAATAATGGATTGAAAAGCCCCCATAAATTTATTTATATGAAAAAGAAAAAAAAATGCTTTTGAAAGTTCATTAATCAACCAAATAAAAACATTTTAATTTTAAATTGAAAAATAATTTATAAATTTAAATTTTTAGGATCGAAAAATATATAATTCAATTGAGAGATAATATTTGTTGCAAGTACCGTTATGATAAGTCCCAAAATCATTATCAATGTATAACGCATAAAGCACACCAAATATAAGGCGTTTTTATTACAACACATAGACTTCACTCTTAAACTAAGCATTTCAAAAAACTCCATAAACATGATTTATATGTGGAGAAGAAAAAATATTTTTTTAAGTTTATTAATTATTTATTTAAAATTATTTAAACTGAATTAAAAATAATTTATGAGCTTAAAATTTTAAGATCGAAAAATATGTAATTCAATTTAAGTATCAGTTTATGTGAAGGCGGTAAAAGTAGCAAATATCGTTATAGAAAGTCCTAGGACCATAATCAATGTGAAACGCATAAAACATAGCAAATATAAGGCGATTTTACAATTTTTAATTTATTTTATCACAAAGGCCACAAAATATAATACCATATTATTCAATTGGAGTTTTTTTTTTTCTTTCTTTTCTTGTTTATTTATTTATTTACTCATTGATTTCATGCCATTCGTAAAACTGCTAACAATCGACTTCATAATATCCAAGACTAAATTATAATTCGATATAGTTTTCCCTAGTAAGTCATTTTAAGCAAAAATAAATAATCTTTAAAGTTAACTTAAATAGGAGAAGTAATACATAATACAGCTAGTGGAAACGAAAGTTTTAACTGCTGAATATTCCTTGTTCAAAACGGTTCCATAAAATTTTTTAAAAAAACAACGTCTGTAGCTATTTATTATTCCACAAAAACGAAGTTAAAAAAAGAAACAGAGGGGAAAAAAATTAGAGGATAAAAATCAATAAGTAGCGAATGTAATATTAACGTCATATTCATCAAGTTATCAAAAATCGCTTCTTAATATACTTCGCGTTCGTAAGCGGATATTAATAGCAAAAGAAAAAACCAACACAGGATCAAACATGAACTAAAAATTGCAGATAAAATTGCTGGAAACAAGTAATGACAATGATGATCTTATGAAATCAACCACCTTTCGTGTAGGAAAATGAGAATAATATTTTTCCACAAATGTTCTCGAAATACAGTAGAACGTAAAAATCCGAACTAGTTGAAACAATAGGTAGTTCGGATTTTCAAAGTGTTTGAATTATCCAAAATAACCAAGAAAGTACGGTTTCGAAAAATGGTATGCCATCTAATCTAATGAAATGGTTATACAATAGGTATGTGCATTACATACAATACAGTACATAACACTGTGTACAAATAATGTGTTACAATAATATGTGTACACTGTGAGGAACAGTAGTTAAACAAAGAAAGTTAAATGAACTTCTTTAAGAAATGCCGTCTTCAGGTATAAATCAGGGTTGAATTAGTTTATGTATCTTCTTTAGAAATTGTCGAGAAGTTCATTAAAACTTAATGGGAGCGCTTTCGGATTTTTTTTTTTTTTTTTTTTTTTTTTTTTTTTTTTTTTTTTTTTTTCGTTTTGGATTTTTGACGTTTGGACTTTTGTCGATTCGAACTTTGTCGTTTGAACTTTTGTCGATTCGGATTTTTGTCGTTTTGGGTTTTTGACGTTTGGATTTTTGTCGCTTCGAATTTTAGACTTTTCGAATTTTTAACGTTCGGATTTTTGGAGTTCTACTGTATTCTTCCACATGTAGTCTGGAAATGATATCGATACAACAAAAATCAAATAATTCCAAAAGAAAAAGAGTACTTACAGGAGTATGTGGTAGGCAACAGACTTGAAGCCGCGGGGTCGCTCCAGAAAGTTGTAAATCAGGGCTTGCGATTTCCGGTACCTCGGCCCCCTGTGTCGTCCGGCCTTAAGGGGCTTCCCGAGCAAGCTGGTCCGGGACAGCTGGGCCGGAGGATAATAGCCAGAGCTCTGGCGCCGCTCGCCGGACTCGAGCCGGCTGAGCTCTAGCGGAATGGCAGCCGTGTTGCCGGGCTCCGGGCTCTTTTGGAGCGCTTCTCTGGCTGCTAAGTGGGTATCATCCAACGAGCCATTGGTGTCGACTTTCTGCTTCGGACGGAGGGTGCGGCGTTGCTGTTGTTGTTTCGGTGTCGTGCTGTCTCCATACTCCTCGGTCTCACGGAACCACACGCTACGGTACCCCTTCTGCCGATATTCGCTGATCAGAGCCACGGCTCACGGTTTCGTTGGTTCCTTTTCTCCGTGGTGGCGGTGGTGGAATTCAAATGCTCTTTTTTATAAAAAAAAAAATCACAATTGTGCAAAAAATAAGAGGCTTAAATCCTGATACCTAACGATGTTCTAAATTTAGGCCATTTCCCGTGGTATATTTTGAATTGGTGAAATTCAGATACTCTTATAAAAATCACAATTACGAACAAACAAAAAAAGTGATATTCGCTGATTAGAGCCACGGCTCACGGTTTCTTCGGTTCCTTTTCTCCGTGGTGGCGGTGGTGGAATTCAAATGCTTTTTTATAGAAAAAATATCACAATTATCCAAAAAAAAAAAAAAAAAGGCTCAAATCCTGGTAATTAACGATGTTCTAAATGTAGGATGTTTTTCATGATATATTTGAAGTTGGTGAAACTCAGATGCTCTTATAAAAATCAATGTTACGAACAAACAAAAAAGGTGATATTCGCTGATCGGAACCACTGCTCACGATTTCTTTAGATCTTTACCTCCGTAGTGGATATTTTAATAAAAATCACGCTTATTAATATTTGCTGATCAGAGCCACGGTTCACGATTTCTTTAATTCTTTATCTCCTCTGTGGTGTTAGTGAAACTTAGATGCAATTTTATGAAAATTATAATTGCACACACAAAACAAAAGGCGATATTCACTCATGAGATGCACGATTCATCACAACTTCTTTATTCCTTATTTCTTATATAGCAGTTAAAGAATTTAGTCTCTCTTTCATGTAAATTAAAATTAATGTAAATTAAACACACAAAAAAGGAATAACAATTCCTTTACATCTTTAACTCCGCAACGGCCTTGGAATTCGAATACTCTTTATATAAATCACAATTGCACAAAAAGAAGGTGATATTCACTGGTCAAAACCACTAATCACAATTTCTTTATTTCTTTATCTCTATCATGACATTAATGGAATTCGGACTCTCGTATATAAATCACAATATTAGAGAAAACTTAAATTATAATATTTAGCAATTCTCTAAGTATAGGCCATTTGTTATGATATGTTATTAATGTTTTAATAAACTCAACCAAAACTCTCATGTTTGGTTTTAGATGAAAAACAGTTTGGCTGAACTACACACTGGGATTTTTAATTACAGCCACAGCTTGCGATTTGCTTCGTTACTTAGCTCCATTGTGGCATTGATGGAAATTATGCTCTTTGATATAAATTACTTAAACCGCATAAATATTAATTTCTAGTGGTGCTCTATATGTAGAGCTATTACATATGTTTTAAATATTTTAGCAAACTTAATCTGTCTTTTCATTCTTGATAAAAGTCCTTAATCATACCATCCATTTCATTTACTGCAGAAATTCTTTGATATAAGAGCTACTAAAAATTATTTTCCACTATGCAGATTAAAAATTTAATCATTTTCTTAGCCCATATCAAAGAAAAAATCGCTTTAATGACTGCTATCCGCTAAATAAAACTCAAGCTGTATGATAACTCAAAAAATCGTTTGCTATTTTTCAATCTTCTAAACTTTTTTGCAGCGTATATCAGTTGGGATGAGTCAATAACTACTCTCTGAGAGCTGATATACTCTGAGCAGAGCCAAGATCTCTAAATTTCTCTAGATTAGTAATTAAAAGCGAATATTTTTATCATGCAAAACATTCAAAAAAATTCCTAGCTGAGACCTAAATCTAATATTTACTACATTTTTCATATAGTTCAAAATCTATCTTACTACTTCGATACAGATGAAAAAATTCACACCAAACCAATCACTATAGAAACCTTTCTAAAAATAGTAGTTTGTGAGAACAGCCACTTCCAAATTCTTTATTTCATTCTCTACACTATTTTAATTCATCTGAATTTTTTTTAATGTAGTGTTTTAAAAATTGCCTAAAATCCTTGTAAACATTTCTTGTTATGTTTAGCACAAAATGTGATGGTTAATTTTTCAACACACGCTGTATGAAACTGATTCTTACATTAACATCATCACCTAAAAAATCTTCCAATATTTATTTCGATTTTACTGATACACTTTATCACACATATTTTGCTGATATTAACTGATTGCAACCGAAGTACAGTATCGTTTAATCTTTTGTGTACATTCTCATCGGTATTATAATTAACTTAGCAATGTAGAATTCAGTAATTATTTTCACTTTACTAATCTCATACCAGTTTATGTAGTTCCAGCTTTATTTTTTAACATGCTGTTCTTGTTAGTGTGTAATAACCTACTTAGATTTATACATGTGATATTACAAGTGAAAAGAAACTATGATGTTTATTTATATCTTACTTAATAAACCTTATTTTTCTCGTTAAATTTTGCTTTTTTTTTCTAATTTGGCTATGCATGTACATTTTGTTGCCATGCATTTCACAACAAAAAAATTAATGTTCAATAAAATTGATGATTTCTAACTAATTAATAAAGTTGTTTTAAACGTGTAGATGTTACATGAAAAGTCACTTTGAACGTATAGGAAAAAAATAATAATAATAATTTAATAAAATATTAAACTAAATATTTTTGTTCAATTTACTGCTGAAAAACAGTTTCGGTAGTATCAACGAAATTTTCAAATAGGTAAGTATTTTTAGAATACTTTTCAAAGATTAATTTGAAAATTAGTTATTTAAATGTTTTCTGTTTTACTAGAGGAAATGCCTTTATGACAATAACCGGTTTGTAAAAATTTAAATTTTATAGAGAAATTTAAATATATACATATAAAGTTTAAATTTTATTGGAGCAGTAGGAGGCGGTATGATTCATTTTAAACAGATGTATTTCATCCGGGTTAAAAGATATTTCTCATCCTAAAAATATTTTGATTCTCACTGAAAATTACTTAAAACTGAGCAAATATTTTAACTGTTTAACGTTTCAAGCTTTTTTTTTTTCTTAAATTGAGACGTTTTTAAATATGTTTTCTAGTGTTTCTTTAATGATCAGAATATAAAACCGAGACAGTTACATTTATGAAGTAGAATTGTTCTTAAATTGCCATTCTTAGCTTCATATAGCGCGGCAAAATCGTAAATATTTATTTTCAATTTTTCCATTCTTAAATTCAGCAATGGTGAAAGAACGATTAGTTTTTCTATAGATTAAACAAAACAAGGAAATAATATTTCCCATGGTATACTACTTGTTTCAAAATTTATCTGATGCATTTGCAAGCATTTATTACAGGCTTACAAAATTTTTTAGTGATTAGTTGTTGCAAACAACAATAACTTAAAACAATGAAAGCATATCTTTTACCTTGAATGACACGTACATTTTAAAAATGGAGGGGGAGGGGTCGAGGGGTGTGTTTTTGCTTAAATGTTGTGTCTTACAACAATGAATTTGAATGTATTACCTAGCTGCAATTGTTATATCTACCAAAACATCTGAAATTTATAATCAAACGAATATACTTTCAATTAAAATCTTTAAAAAATAACGGAAATAAAATAATGACATTAAAAAAAATATGCATAATTATAATGTGATTATTTGACTTTAATTCAAATTGCAGATCGTAAATTAAGAATATTATTTACAGCACCTTCAACTGCATTGATTTTTCCATTAAGTTCACTCCATTGGTTTTAAATGTATGAATTATTAATTTTGGAAAAATATGTGTTGGCTTGAATTATCTGCAGGTTATTGTTTATTAGAATATCTCTCAGCCAAAACTTTTATCTCATTTTTTTTTTTCATTTATGAATTTTCTATATTTGTGTTATTGATCATCAGAATGAGGGAAGTTTCTTTCATACTTGATTAGCTCGAAAAAAATCATAATTTGAAAATTTTTGTTTCTTTCAAACAGTTGCACTAAACAACAATTTTCAACAATAATATCAACTTTTAAAATGGTAATTGGTTATCAAAATTATTATTCGTTTCTCTCGAGCAGACTTACCAAGCCTCTCAAAACCGTCCCAACGCCTACGTGAATTATTAAACTTCAAGAAAGAAATTACGATTCTCCAAAATGTGATGATAACTGATATTCCTTATGGCATTAATCCTTGCCAAGAATTGTGTTACACATTTCCCAAATCTGTCAACTGTAATTTATGCTAATAAACCAATTAGTGCATCCCGTTCGGGGTATAAAGTTTTACGCTTTTCCATCTTCAAAAAGATCAGAAAAGATTAGCTCCGGAAACAGAACTAAATCCATGTTGATTCACAATCATTCTATCTCAATCTTCGATAGTTAATTTTCAACACTAAAGAACTATTGAAGAATAAATATCGTCATCCTACAAACGCACTACTGTGAAAGATGCTACGGAAGCAGTGAGATAAATAAACCGACTTTCCCTACTTGCGAGGATATGACAGTTGCTCGAGCGTGCTTGTGTTGTTGAGCGCTACTGGTGGTAGCGATTGCGATGCCGCCTGGAGGCCGCTACTTGAAACTCGGACGGAATGGAACTTTGTCATTCGAGGTTGGCAATTAAAATGATTTGTGAGAGCTTTGACATCAAAGCTTGAATAAATTTCAAAGAGCGGCGGAGTAAAATACTTTTATTGATTTTTTTTTAATTTAAAACAGAACGGATTATTAATTTCAGACTTAAGGATAAGTAAATAAAAGCTTTTTAAACACATGGTAAAGGTTAGGGTATTACAGCAATAGGCCCCGGACTAAATATTTTCTATACTTGTTCTTCATCAAGAGCGTTTTCTAACAAAGTTTGTTTCGTGCAAATTCGTCTCTATGTTTGAAATTTATACTTGCCTTGAATTTCCTCGAAGGCACTAATGTTAAATTTTTTTGAATTGTTCAAAATTGAATGAAAATGTGTTCAAATCAAAAAATGAAATGTGAGAATGGGGTGTCCTCGCCGAGATCTTTCGAACCAAAAAAAAAAAAATGTTGGAATCGGACAACTCATTCAAAAGTTATTAGAGGGGACAGACAGGCCGACAGACTGACAAACCGACAGACATGTTTCCTTATCTCAATACCCTACTTTCTAATTTTTAATTTTTCGATATTTATTTAGTTATTTTGTTTTACTTTTTGACTTTTTTTTCGCGATATTTTTCATGCTTTTTTCTTCTTTCTTTGACTTTTACTGGGAAAGTAGGCTAAAAAGCATTAGCTACAGCTATGGTGTCACCTCCTCCCCCTTTTTTGGTGCCCGATGACCGTGTCCCATGTGCTCATTCCTTAACCGTGGGAAGCTATAATGTAAACAAAAGCTCCTTTTGATATCAAATTAAGCACAAATTCATTAAATACCATCAAAAAAAAAATCAGTAAATATAGTTTAATATTTTTAAAGATTAAATATTACTTTTATCATATTCTTTTTATTAGGCATGAACTAATATTTCAGCGGAGGTAATTTTAGATAAAATACTCAATTGTTCTGTGATTGAGGCAGTTGCAAAGAGTTTTGAACTGCAAATATTATTCTTGTTTACTTTAAAATTTAAGATCATAATAAACTACACTAGGAAGCAGAAAAACAAGTATTGTAAACACCATTACTTTTCATCCTTACTGCAATGATTCAAAGAAAAAAAAGAAGAAAAGAAGTTAGTGAAAAGTGTTTTGCAAATAAATACTCACATGAAAACGTCCGACCATTTTTTCTCTAAATTAACAAAATAACATCACATTGATAACTACAATATCATATTAGGATAACATTCTTAATAAAACAAATCTTTTCTTTCTTTCTATCTTTTTTTTTAAACCATTATTTTGGAAAATATCAAAGTCAGACTACATTTAACTGAAAAGTTGCAAACGGATACTTTAATACATTGTCATTTTGATTTTAGACACCTTGATCTTTTTTTTATCTAACTTCGAGTTTTGAAAAAAAAAATCTTGTTCAAAACACTTTAACCATTTTGTGTAAAGTAATATAAATTTAATTAAAAAAATGCGTTGATTAAATTTTTATTACTTTATACAAAAAAAAAGTTTATTAAAATAACTCATTGCAGTTGACAAACATTCATAAATCCTTAAGAATGAAGAATGTACTAAAACTAGAAAATCATAAACTACCCTTTATGAAATATCTGAAATATTATAGTTTTTATATGATGCTCCACGCAGAATAATACACTACACTGTCCCTTTACTTTTAGACGTCTTGATCTTTCTTTTTTCTTATTAGTTGGCAGGAAAGAATCTTGTTCAAAACACTTAATTTTCTTTTTGAAGAAAGTAATAAACATATATCAATAAATTTGTTGATTATATTTTCATTACTATGTACAAAAGGAAAAAAGTTTATTTAAAAATGCATTCCAGTTTAAAATTATTGTTAAATCCTTAAGAATGAGGAATGCACTAAAAACTGAAAAATAATAAACTAGGCGTTATGAAATATCTGAAATATTAAATTTTTTATAAGATGCTCCATGTAGAAATTTAGTCATCTAAAAGTAATATTTAAAAGACTTTATTAAACTTTTTCGACAATAAGACTGAATTTAAAAAGTTTGAAATCTGAAAGAATATATTATTAAGTTTACTGAGAATAAAGATTAAAAGATAAAAATAAAACTTTTTCAGAGATTAAATGAAAGATAATAGGAATAAAAAAGAAAAATCCATTATATGGAGACAGTTCTTGAAAAAAATGGTTCTTTAAGAAAAATAACAATCTCTGCTATAACTATAGTAATGAAAAGACATACTCGTATGTTTCTAATCACTACTAATTAAATGAAAAATGGCAAACTAAATTGTATTTGTAAATGGCTGCATTTCAAACCTTAAGACACTTTTTGAACAATTACACTTGTTCCAAGAGCACTTTAAAGGACTTTTGGAAGCTTTCAAAATACGTATGAGAACACTTTTCGGGATACTTGTTTGGTTCAGCGCACTTTTTTTACAAATGTATTTGAGAATATTTTTTGAACACTAACACATGCCCGTTCTCTTAGAACAGTAGTTTTCAACCTTTTCACCACTGAGGACCACTTGTACCTTTCAGAATCCATGGCGGACCACAAGATATTATTAATCTAAAAAACAAAATAAAAAGACATAGATAGCGCCAAATTAACACATTAATGACTCCCTCGGTCTTGCTTCTCACTTGAAAGTTTTTCAATATTTGGCTCGAAAGAAGTTAACGCCAGTCTCATAGGAGCATTCAAATTTAGCAACCTATTTCTGTGTTTATTCTTAATGACACATAATGTTGAAAATGCTGCCTGACAGAGATAAGTGGAACGAAAAGAAAGAAGAAGTTCCAAAGCTTTTTCACTGAGCAGTGGACTTTCATGAAGTAATCCTATCCAAATAACTGCAACATTTTTACAGTGAGATTTTATCATTTTTAAATGATCATGAGATGAAATTTCAATAAGCTGTTCATTTTCCTGAATAGGCAGATTATTATCGTGGGTAGCTAAAAAGGGATCAATCACCCACAGATTATTTTTCCTCATATATGTATCAGCAGGGAAGTGCTTCTCAAAGTAATTTTGAAAAGATTTAATGTAGGACTTAACCATTGTATGTAAAACATCTCATTTAAGCTTTCATTTTCAGAGATAAAATCTGAAAACAAGTTGAACATTTCAAGCCAAGATTTAAATTGATTATTTTATGACTGTTCACTTCGCGGACCACATGAAAACAGTCCGCGGACCACAGGTTGAGAATCACTGTTTTAGAACACTAGAAACACACTTTTTGAGTCACCTTTTATAGCACTTACGGAGCAGTCCATTGTTGATTTTACCAGTAGCTTTTGCTGTTAATTTTATAACAATCTTGCGAGGCAGCTGTCAGTCGCAGTCATGCGATGGACGGTCTTTGACCAGGGTAGATCATCCTTTTTGATGGCATTCGCAAGTATCATATTGACAGATTCTATTGACGGAGAGTAAATAACAAATCTGATTAAATTGTATTTGGGTGAAAAAAAAAAACGATGATTTCATAGCGCGTCATAATGTGCAACCATTTTGTTCTGAAATGTGCTCCCAAGTTTAAAGCTAACAAATATCCTGAATGGGACACATTTGAAATAGACTTGAACACACTTAAGTACACTTCCTTTTCTACGGATCAAATTCGGAACACACTTAAATCCACATTAACGCAACTGGGACACTTTTCCTACATTTAAAATGATCGAAATATGTTTCAATTATATACTGAGAACTAGAAGTGCATGCCTTTAAATAAAAAAATGAACGAGTCAAATTTCTAAACCAAATAATGCTTGAATTAAAGCATGACCTATTTTAACAAATTTTCATGACATATCTTCAGAACACTTCATTACTTGAGACAAAATTTGTTATTAACTAAACTAAAAATATTAAGATCTTCATTAAGCAACTGGCTTTACTTAGCTTGCATTCTATAAAAATAAATCATGGACAGCATAAAGATATTGATTTACGGAAAATAATGCATTTGTTATTTGGATTCCGCGAAAAATTCGGAAATCAATTTTCGGAACATCCGATATCTATGATGCATGTTGTTTTCTCAGTAAAAATACATCGATAGAGCGATATTAATGATTTTGTGAATATTATTTTATTTGCTGGTAGTATTTCCATGGAAGCAGCAGACGAAGCGGGAGAAGAATACGAAGCTTTTCTTTGGCAACTTAGAAAGTAATAATTCAATCCTAAAAGTGTGACTTTTTTCATTCGTGATATCTTAAATTAACTAGTTATTTTACATTTAACACATTGTTGTAGAGAGAAATGTATTAAAAACTCTTACTATTACATAGCTAAGTATTTAATAGTAGGTAAACAACTCTTCTTTCAAAAAAATTCGCTACTATTTTCTAACTGTTACCAAAATCGCGGCAAAAAGAATGATGAACAAAACTATTTCTTGTTTTCAAGGCTTATCTTTATTTTTTTCGGACGACGTTAGCGCTGAGCTGGCGTCTCTTTAGTTTTGCCCATCCTGATCGAAATAATTATTTCATATTTTTACTTTTTAGCTTTAAGTTGTACATTAAGGTTAAACAAACCATTTAGTGAAATCCTGAAGTCTCTAAAAGGTCTAGTTGTTCTGATATAAGCTAAAGCAGGCTTCATAATCACCGTGACAATCATTGAAGTTATAAAAGAAGAAGTGCTTAAAAAGAAAAAAAAATAGCTTTTTAAAGTGAAAATTCTTATTTCCTTCTTGTATCGGTGAGGGGGAAAAAAGGAAAGAAAAGAAATTTGTTGGAGCATGCTTAACCTGACAGCTTCATAATGCTGCGATTAGGATAAGCGTAGATTTCACAATGCTATCGTGTTAGGTTTGCCCTAAACTTAAGCAACATAACTAATACTCTAATTTGCATACATGTCACCAATTCATTGCTCCGTAAAACTTTTTGCTGTACCAAAATGAGACTGTTTTAAAACCTAAAAAACAAAGAATATTTTATCCCAAAAACTTTTCTTCAAAAGTTTTGCTTTCATTTGTTCTGTGATTGGTACATAGCAACTCCTCTGACCCAATGGCAAAACTGTATATTACAAAATAGCGTCAATTGACATCACTTATTAAAGGGGGGAGGAGTACAAAATTTGTTTGAGGCTGGTTTTAAGAGCATATGAGTGGCAATTGATGTAAATCAGACAGCTTAACTCACGTTTTTCTCAAGATTTTGATGAAATATGTACACAATAACTTTCCCTGAAGAACACTTAGACATGAATTAGACTTACATTATTTACCCCAAGGTATTTTGAGAAGTCACTAATAATTTCACTAAGCAAGTATGCACTGTTAAAAATTTTCCGGAAAATTTACGGTAATTGTTACTGGCATCTATGTTGCCAGTAACTATTACCGCAAAAATTAAATGTTATTGTAAAATTTTACGGTTTCCTCGGTAGGCCACAGCAACCAACTGGAGCTGCGATCGCTTATTTTTCCGGTATAAATTACCGTTAAAATCAGCGATGCGTTAAGTCCGCCATTTTTCAGTAACAAGTACCAGAAAATCTTCCTGACTTTTTAACAGTGTGGCTTGTTTACGCAAAACAATTGATTGACTATTATTTAGCTAAAAGTTACTGTTTGTGTTAAGTAATGTTTCGTAAACAGATACGCAAAGTAGAACAAATAATTATGATTCACAAATTTTGACACTTCTTTTTTTTATAATTTCTAGTTTGGTTTCCTAAATTGGAAAATTAAATAAACAAATAAACCCTAAAAAGGGGATAGGGGTTCCCCCTTCGAATTGCCGCCACTGTTTGTGGAAATTTTTACTAAACGATTCTGCTTGGATTTACTTCCCTTGAACTAATGTTTCATTTTTTAATCACTAAAAATACATTTTTTTTTCAGCTTGAGTTGCACATAAAAAGGTTTTTTTCCCGGCACTTGTTTACACTAGGCTTCGGAGCTGTAAATTATCAAAATGTTTAAAAAATAATAGAAACGAACGAAAGGTGTTTTAATTGGGAAATAGAAAACTAATTTAACATCCTTAATTTTAAACATTAATTATAAAGCACCAGCAATTAGCATAACATTTGCTGAAATTATTAACTATTGGGGGAACCGGAAAGAAATGTAATTTTCTTTCTTCAAACATAAATTGTTTAAGAGTTTTTCTTTTAATCAGTGATATAAGAACATTCGTTATCAATCTCCGTCTTCCGTCTAGTGTACGAATCTCTAATTACAGGTCAATACAAATCAAACGGTTATAGAACAAAATATCTAGATATAGCATTTCGAGTATCAGCATTTTTATTTTCAGTTTTAATCACCTAGAAGCTGCTGAAGCGATCAGAAAAAAAATGGAAATCAGATGGTGCAGCATCGGGGGAGTATGTTTCACTGATTATCGAGTTCAATCCGTTTGCACGGGGGTCACTTTTAACGCATATGTATGCAATTTATTCCCCGAAATGTTAAACTTTGCCATTTAACTGTGATCAATTCGAATGAAGGGACTTTTATGTGCCATAACAGAAAATATCAGCTTTCCAAAACTCATTCTTGTCTTTTAAAAAATAATGATTTTTACATGTTGTGAGCGTGACAATTAGGTGATGCCTGCTGCACGTAAAAATCATTGTTTTTTTAAGTACAAAATACTTTTTTAAAAATTGAGGCTTCATATTATGATACACAATGGTTCTTTATATCCGAATCAATATAAGCTAAAAGCCAAAGTTTAAAATTCTAGGAATAAGAACAAATATATGGGTAAAAATGTTACACGCGTGCAAATAGATTGAGCAATCAACAGTAAAGGCGTAGTTCTGATACAGGATTACCATACTGCTCAAGACAAATTTCGGAGAAAATTTAACGAATTTCGGTGGTTTGTTTCACCTACCATACTTGCTCGACATTACACCTCCTGACTTCCTTTTATTCTGATCGTTATGTGACAAAACAAACTTCAAAAAGTGACATATTCAAATCGTCCTCTGCAGTTCCTTTAGTCAAAGGTTTTTTTGTTTTTGTTTTTTCTGATCCGGTATTGAACATTATTTGCACAACAGATGACAAAATTTTGTTGATAAGATGAGGCATTACATCAAAAATGAAAAAAAAAGAAACCTATATTTGTTTGTTTGAAAGAAAACGGCATTATTTTACTGTCGTCAAAACATTTGAATGTAATTAGAAATTTTCAAGCTATTCGTAACAATCAAATTCGTTTATAAAAATCTTACTCTTCTCGGAAATGTAGCAAGATCTGCAAAAAATAAAAAAGATATAAAAAACACGCACATAAAGCGGAAATTTGTTTACTTAAATCAGGAACAGGCTTTTCAGGCTTATCAAAGCTTATTTTTTTCATGTAAAGTTGATTATTATACGTTTCGAAACCCTTGCTCTAATTCAATAAAAAAAAAAGTCTTTTAAACTTATCGTTTATATAGTTTCAGTTTGAAAGCTATTACAAAGCTGGTAAAAGCAATGCACTAAAATAAAGTAATTTTATATTAACTTAAGATCTGTTGTTGTTGTGCTCGTGTTAAAGAAAGATTCGGAGCACTCATTGGCGATGCATACGAAGGAACGAGGGGGAGGGGGTGCGCTGCCTCCCCCCCCCCTTTGAAAAGTAAAGGATTGTTGTGTCCTCACTTTTCAGAGTAAAAAATTAACGATTGACTGAAAAAAAAAATCTTTGTTCTCAGTGGATTTATTTATTTCACGAAAATAAAAACCGAAAATTTCCAGTAAAAAGACTTGTCTAATGTCATTTCATGAAAGGGAAATTTCGTTTGGAAGAGGTGAGTCAACGATAACCATCCGCCCCAAAATTTGATTCCACATTTAACAATTCTTTACTGTTCGTTTCTTCAGTAATGTTAAAATTCAATAACATAGCCCACTTTTAGAGAGAAAAAAAATCAGATTCAGGTGCGCCGCTCCTAAAACTTCACATCTTTTGCTCCCCCACCCCCCACTTTTTAGGTACACAAGCCGCCTATTTGAGCTCTCATAGGTATGGTTGAGCGTAAGTTGGAGCAAAGGACAATGTTTGCAAGGAGCATACGATCTTGTGCTCTCCGATGGGACCTTCATGCTTCGATAATGTGTTCTATCTTCGATGACGATTTTTTTTCTTTTCAAAATTACTTCTGAAATGAAATCCAAAACAGCTTTTAACAAACTAATAATAAATAAATAATTGTCTAATCGAAATAATAAAAATAAGGCTTTGCAGAAGGTTAGTGAATCAATAAACTCACAAATATACGTATTCAATTTTTTAAATTACAGTACACACCCTTGGGCGAATTAAGAGAATCAAGCCATTTTTTTTTACAAAATCACCTTTATTTACATCATTTAATTATAAAATCAAAATCACCACTTAGTATGCCCCATCCCCTTTTTTTCCAGCACCATTTTCACTCAACTGGGCATAGAGTCAACTAGAGTTTTGCACTTTTCTTTGAATTCTTAATCTCTAAACCATGTTTTTAGCAAAGCACAAATTATTTTTTCTTTTGTAGGGCAATCAGATTTTAACTCATTGTCACAATGGCCTGCTTCTTCCGTGGAGAAACATTCATGGCTAACAAAAAGATAAAAAGTGACAGGATTGAGAGAAAAAACAGCAAAACTGTAGAAATTTATAACACTTAAACAAAACACAATATTTACGACAAAAAAAAAAAAAAAAAAAAACGTGAGATTATAGCGCTTAATCAACTGGTAGGCTAAACAGCTGTTATAAACAAAGATTGAACATCCTTAAAAGTTCGAAAATTAAACATTCCCAACTTAATTCCATAAATTCGCACAAGGGTGTACTTCCAGAAATAAAATGCTCAATTTCAAGGATTCTTCTATAGTAACTTAAGACGATATGCGGTAATCTTGTCGTCGTTTTGATAGCGGGACCACATGATTCAAGAAGCACTGAGTTTTGAGTTTACATATGAAAGCATACAGTTTATTTTAAATAATTTATTATTTTCTACAAAAGATATTTATAATCTAAAATTGTCCTTATTTTAAAACACTTACAGTGTATTTCTTTAAAATTTAAATTATAAAAACAAAATTCTAAATTTTTTTTAAACCTTCAATATTTTTAAAAATTCTGCTTCCAAAATGGAGTTTAAAACTGCACTCCTGCTTTCTCTATATTTCTGAGATCATTTTTTCCCTCACATTTTAGTACATACACTATCTAAAATTGAGTATATATTGCTTTCGCGAGGTGCTTCTTAAAGGTCAACCAATTCATTTTCATTTACGTACAATCCCTGTTTTTCGACTGTGTCATCATTTTGACTACCACCACACTTGCAAAAGAAATTTGTCATGAATTTCAATCCCTAAATCTCGAAAACATGCCAGTATTATTTCACTTAAACTAGTCGCGAAAACTTGTCGTTTGTGCATAGCAAGGAAACTTATTTTGTTCCATTAATTTTTGCTTTTTATGACAGTTGAACATTTTTCTTGTTGTTAAGTCTTATTTATTGCCGAAATAAAACCTTTCTGACCTACATGACGAACATTCTGAAACAAATATGCGACACATTTTTGAGATTTCTGATTCAGTTTGTAGTTTTTTAAATTGCTAGAGAACTTCTGATTGCGTGCTCTCAGTTTGTGCTTATTCAGTATTTGTTGCTTATTTCAGTAATTTTTGCGAGATATGTATTAAGTAGTGAAACTAAAACTTTTAATTTTACTAAGCTGTCGAAGTTAGTAGGGTAGACCGAGGCACGTTTACGCGGATTTTTTGTCAATGAATTTTCTAATTTTTATGTATTAACCTAGGAAATTTTAGACTTTGGTTTTATAAAGCAGTTAATGAAGTCAACATTTGTACATTCAGTTGTTGCTCAGCTTGTGTTTTTAGCAGTAAACAAAAAGTTTTTTGTTTTGAGTCCAAGTCGGTTGCGTAAACTTGCCCTGCAAACGGGGCAAGTTTACACATCGAGTGGGGCATGTTTATGCATATTAAAAATGATACCAAGGAGTAAGTAAAGCAGATATTTAATCAAATTTAAATGTTTTACTTATCTTAAAACACTTTAAACATAGGAAAAACACAAATAATTAATTAAAGAACATTCAATAGGCTAAACCAAAATCATAGTGCTTACTGCAAATTAAAAACAGAAACTATTTCGTCATCTTCTTCATCACTGTTAGATTTTTCTAACAAAAATCAAGTATTTCTTTTCACATACTTGTCTTGGGACTGCGTTTAGACATCTAAAACATTGAACCCTCTCATGTCCTTTCTTTCGATTGGTTGTGTGCTTTCAAACAATAGATGCGAGCACAATTTTCTACTTCATAAACAAAATTGTTCACTGATATATTTTTTACAGATTGTACTTTTTCCCTGTCGCAGGTTTTGGTTTCATACTTTTTCTTTGATGTCTTCTACTTCTTCAATAGAAACTTGTAAATTTTTAAGTAATTTCTCCTTTTTTGTTTTGTTCTGCCGATTAAGGTTTTTCTTTGGTGCATCTAACTACTCTTGTCTGAGGGCTTCTTTAATCGGAGTATCAATTAGGATGTGAGCATCCTCTTTTTTTCCCTTTCCCGGTTCCTAAACTTTGGTCCTATTTTTTTAATGGTCTCAGTTGGGGTAGTCCATATGTGATGATGTGGAAGGCCTACCGAGAGAAGTACTTGGAATATCTTTTGGGAGCCTTTACATTATGTTGACATGTAACGTGCTTCTGTTAGTGTTTTGAAGGGTTTGTCTTACCATCTTCAAAGTAAAGAAAATGTATTGCAGGCTGAATAGCGTATAAAGTTAAAGCTGAGCGGGCATGAAGACAATATTATATGATTGTAAGTTATAAGATGCGAATCTGTTACTTAATTAAAAATGAATGGCGATTTTCAAAACTAAATAACCTGAAAATAATAAAAATTAGTTTTTTTTTTAATTAATTTTTTAAGCTCAAATTTCACGTAAATTGCCTATTATTGCCTATTGGAGGGGTGAAAAATTCTTTGCGCCTATTAATATTATATATCGTTTGAAACGGTAGAATTCTACGCAATTCGTTTCAATGCTCTAACTTAAATACGGCGGGAGTTATTTGCGTTTTTATCTCTGACATTTTTAGGCTTAGTTAAAATTTAGGCACTACTTTATTTATTAAATTTATCAGTAAAAAGCGAAGGAATTGTTCCACATGTTTTTTTTTTTTTTTTTTTTTGACACCACTGGAAAGAAGGACTTTTTTTATTCCGGATCCAACTTGACCTATGGTCGAAAAACTAAGTTTCTATCTCCAAAGGAAAAAAAGTTACAAGCCGTTAAAAATCAAGTTTGGTTTATCTCATCTCCATTAAAATTTTTGATGTTTAATTTGGCGTTGCCACAGTTACGTCTTTTCGATTCGCTTGTTTCTTCTTTCTTATTCACAAACTTTAAGGGTTTCGATTTTAACAGAAAATCTTAGGCTCAACTCAATTCAAGCCTCGAGATAAAGAGCAAAATATATTTTTAAAGACCACGAATATGAAAGCAAGTTTTCAAGCGTGCACAACCATAGACTAATAATAAGAGTAGACCGAGCTATGGCAACCCTTTTGCTGCTCATAAACCAAACCATGTGACTGGTGGATATCCTAGCAACAGCGGGCGTTGATCGTAGCAGACGATCAACGCTCGCAAGAAATAAAATAAATAGAATTGATGGAACGCGGAAGAATGCTCTTTTATGAAGTCCGATTTGTAAATTTGTTATTCTAAGTTGTAAATATTTTGTTAATATAGTAAGTTTTTCGTTTAGATCGTATTTTGCATTTTCGATAGTCAATTTCAATAACTCTACAAGCAATTAAAGATGCAAGCGCCCGAAAAGAATCGGCAAACGGTAAGATTTTTACCTACAATTTCAATTTAAGATACCGATTAGTACATTTTTGCGTTAACGCAAATTGTTTACGCCATTACGTTCACGCCAACGCTGACGTAGCAGTTCCAAATGAAATAAAAGTTACTGAAAACTGTGATCAAAAACTAATGCCAAAATAATGTATAACTAAAAGAAAAACAGTTCATTCTCTGCACCTGGAAAAAAAAAATTATAATGAAAATACATTACGTCTTAAAATACATGTCGAGTGCCAAACTATAGATAATGTTGCAATCTAGCAACCATGCCGCCAAAGTTTTCGCCAAGCCTTCCACTAGTCACATGATGTATCCATGAACCAATTTTTTCATCAGCTAGTCTGGGAAAGCTCGGTCTACTCTTATTATTAGTCTATGTGCACAACTGCAGTTTTGCGATGCTCAGGAGCCTCTTAACCCTTATCGCTCTGCAAGTTGGTACAAAATGTTTTGAAACCCGGGGAAGTTATCTTTTTATTCCAAAGGGGCGTTTGGCCATAAAAGTCATAATTCATTTTTAATCATTTTTTTTCTAATTGACGATATAAATCTTAGCGAATCAAATAAGATAGCGAAGCCATCTTCGGAGGTTAGTGAGCGTCAACGAGCAGGGGGCAGAGCCCCTAGTTTAAAAAAAAAAGAAATGGCTGCCAATAATTCGAACCAATAAAGTTTAAGCTTACTTAAGTTCTAATTTTCAAGTACTCAAAAAATAACTTGAAAAAAAATATATGTTTTTGCTATTAAAATAATTAAAAGCTGCTCTTAAACTACCACAATTTTTTTACTGTGCAACGTCTAAACATTGGACCAAGCTTTTAGAAAGTAACATTTACAAAAGAAAAAATGCATCTTCTTTTGCATCTAACCTTTTTCAATCCAGAACCTCTGCAACATTTCGTTTCTCTTTCAATACATTTCATTCTTCTTTAAATTCGAATTTGAAAACAAAAGCAATGGAAGCCAGTACTTCGAGCCAATAAAGTATTACCTTACTTCACTTCACTTTGAAACACTCAAAAAATTAACTTTAAAGGAAAAGTTTTAATCTCTACAATAATTAAAATGACACCTTGTTTTAAAAAATCTTTCTTTACCCAAAAAAGAGTAACTATAAATGTCATTTAGAAGGTTAAAATGCGCATTTATCTTAAAGACACGCAAAAAATGTTTTTTTCCTGCACTACAGAGCTTTTTTTGGTCAGATAATTATGTTCACTCAGCTGCTCTTAATTGGAAATCATTGGAATAATGTTTCTATCTAGTTTATTATAAGTTCTTTTTTATTCCATAGGAAGTTTAAGGGAACTTTTCTAAGTTTTTAAATTAGTCTTGAGTCTTTATAATTCGAAAATGAAAAAATAGCGTGTCTGAAATTTAACAAAGCTTTTTCAATTAAGCGTTGCATTTGTCACTGTACTAATTCATCACGGAAAAAATTGTTACTTATTCACACTATTTTTTATTCAAAGTGACAATTTGTGAAAGAATATTTAAAAAATTCATTTTTAACTAATTGGTCATATACTTTTTAAGCAATTGCTACGTTATTTTTTGAAACAACTTTCTTTTTTTTTAAATCAGAGCGTTGAAGCCTAGTTTTATGGCTAATTATTTTAGTTTTAAAAACAATTTTGTCAATTTTTCCACAATATTTTGACAATTTTCGTTTCGTTGAGGTAAAGGTAAAAGGCAATGAAAATGATAAATCTGTGTCAGCGTAAGAATTATACCTGTAAATCAGTTGCAATAAATTCAGTTGAGTTTTAATATAAGAAAATAAGTATAAGCGATATTGAATGTGAACATTGCAATGGTTATACATACAAGAGGTGCAGTCTTCACAACATAAACAGATTCGTTTATTGCTATGCCGTAAAAAAAAACTCACTAACGTTCCTGAAAAATAATGGGCAGCTCACTTGCCTAATTTCTTCCAGCAATGCATCTGGTAAAAAAAGTTAAAATTTCCCGCTGAAAGTCAGTAAACTTCTAAATAACCTGAAATCTTTCTAAATAATTCAGAAACATTCCTAATAAAAGTTAGTCATCTTTTTTGGAATGAACTGCACAAAACTTACATATGTTTCTACTCACATATAGCTTGGAACCCATCATGACTTACCAGGAAAACTCTAAAAGCATTTTGGCAAATGTGAGCAAAGCTTATGTGGAATTGCTAGCAAATACCGAATACTTTATTTGGCTGCAATTCATGTAAAGCTACAGTACCCAAAGACTGCCTTTTGCCTTTTGATATTAGGGGCTCAGTCAATCTGGACGGCTCGCAATTGAGCTGAAGGTGGAATACGTAATATAATAAAAACGTCGATTATACTTTGACACTGGTAGTTAAAATTATTTTTCCCAAAACAGTGAAGTCTGTATTCATGTAACTTGTAGCAATTCAAGAAATTTTACCGCAATGACTCTTGAATTTTATCAGAAACTGGCGGAAATTCGTGAATTTCCGGAAAGTTGTCCGAAAGCAATCTGTGACGCTTCGATATTTTCTAACTTATAACTTTCTAACAAAACTAATGTAACTAAATAACTCTAATATAACTAAAATAAATTTCTAAAAAATGTGCGTAAATATACCTAGATCCAGGATTTGGTTTTCGCTTTTTTAAAATATAATTTCAAGTGTACAATTATTAGTTTTTTTCCCTTCATTTTACTTACCATTACAGACATTTTCTTTTTCAATTTCAAGAATACAAATGCTATTAGTTCTTTTTCCTTCATTTTTCTGACTATTGCAGACTTTTTTTTTCTAAATTTCAGAAGAATAAATATCAATCAGTTCTTTTTTCTTTCGTTTTACTGACCATCACAGACAAATTTTTTTTTTTTAATTTTAAGAACACAAATATAAGTTAGTTCTTTTCCTCTTCATTTTACTGACCATTACAGATATTATTATTTTTTTACTCCAAGAAAACAAATATTAGTCAGTTCTTTTTTTTCCTTCGTTTTACTGATCATTACAGACATTTTTTTTTTATTTCAAGAAAACGAATAACAATAATAATAATAATAATAATAATAATAATAATAATAATAATAATAATAATTTCTTATTATCTTATACTAACTGACCATTATAGACATTTTTTTTTAATTTCAAAAAAAAAATTAGTAAATTCTTTTTTTTCTTCATTTTACTGACCATTACAGACAATAAAAACTATTTTAACGCCTGGAACAGCAATTTTAGAGTAGACATCTAGTTATGGATTCATATTTCGAACGAAAGAGAAATTATTCTTAGAAATTATTTGAAATTTTATTCCCTTGTTATTACACCAGTTTTATGTTAAGTTTAATGCAATACTTCGTGTCATTTTAAGTATAAAAACGCATTTAATATGAATCGAGGTGAAAATTATTTATTACACCGTGAAAATTAAGAGCAGCCATAAAATGTAGCAGATGTAATAAACTATCTTAGTGACCCGTTAGTAAGTATGACACATTAAGAGGAACATGATAGTAAGTGCCACTTAGAAATCGCTTGCCACTGGAGAAAAAGATTAATACTCGCATTTATTATTCTTTGCTTTATTTTTTCTGTGCTTTCCCAAAAACTACGTTTTATGTTATTCTTTAGTAAGGAGGTTAACTTTGTTACACGTTTAAACATTTTTTAAATAACAGAGTCTTTTTTCTTTCTCCTCCTCCTTTTTTTCTCGTTTCTTTATCGTTTGTTCAAAATGTTCAAAAATTAGTTAAAAGTTGTCGCAGAAAGTTTTCATCCAACAGTAATTCAGCGGAGCAGACGAAAGATTTTTTCAAAACTTAGAGGAGTTGCGCTCCTATGAGCTCCCATGCAAAATAAGTGCTGCCTATACTAGTTAAGAATCTACAGGTAGTTATCAAAATAATGTAAGCACCCTGTGACAAGTGTGTTGAGAATCTCTACTCTGCCATAAATGTTCTGTTGATAAAGATGCCTTCTGACTCTAATCACTCACACTGGTGAATCCAGATGGTGATTGAGTTCTCTGGTCATTTTTGCTGATATTGTTCGCTTTTTATAGACATTACAATCCTCTTCAATACCGTCGGTTTCTTTTACTAAGCTTCTCTTTCCGTCCACTATTTTGCTTTGCCGAGCTTGTCTTACCGCGCTGCATGTATGCTGTCATGACTTTAGATACTGTACCTCTTGAAACACCAAAAAATTGAGATGTTTCAGTTACACTTTCTTTAGCTAGACGCTCTCCATCAATTTGGCCTCTTTTAAAATTTGAGCGCGCTTGAAAAAAATCCAAGACGTCCAGAACTTCAGTTAATCCACCATATACTTCCAGAATATGTACATTGCAATTTATTATTAAAAAAAACATCTAGTTTTATTCTTGATTACGTACGAAGCACATTCAAAAATGTCACTTTATTCAAAGGTGTTTCCATTATTTTGAAAACTACCTGTATCTCTCTTGAAATAAAAAATGAGCAATGAATGTACAAATATCATTTTTTTCTATGATTTTATATTTTGCATTTTAACTTCATTTATTAACTACATTTTCGTTCACTTGACTGTTGTCGTACTTAGTTATTCCTTTTTTTTTTTTTTAATACACTGAAAAAGAGGTTTAATTTTGTAACATCGAAACAGCTATTTTTAAATGCTTTTATTTGTACATATTTGCACGTTGTTATATTTTTACTCATTTCATTGTACAAAGTTTTCGACTGCTTCTTTTACATATACATTTAACTGGTCGTTAAATCTTTGTTCTTGATCACAGGTATTTTAAATAAGAGCAGAACATTTATTTTAAAAAAATTGAGAAAACACATTTAAACAGCAACAAACAAAACTAGCTATTTAAATTATTAATTAGCGAATTAATAGTCTTACTGTTTGTTCTTTACCATCTCAAAAACTGCACTTAATGCTGTTTTTTAGTAACGAGGCCAGATTTGGTTCAGAATATGCTTATAAACTTTAATTAATAGTGTTTTTCTTTTTTATTTTCTTTATCATTCGGCTAAGAATTTCAAAAACGCGTTAAATAATTTTGAAGAAAGTGTTAGTCTACACATTACAATTAAGCAAAACAAAAGAAAAACTACAAACAACCACAGGAACTGAGCTCCCGAAATTGTAAGATCTCGTAATATCTAACATGTAAAACGTCTTCCTCTCTGTAGAAATAATTAATGAACAAATTATTATAGGTACTGATATAATTATTTTCATGAGCTTTGTGTTTTGTGTTTTAACTGTATTGTATTTGTCATTAAATATTCTCTCTTGATTACATGCATTTTAAAAAAGAGCAGTATTTTTTTTTTTAAGAGAGGAAAAAAAATACTAAGCAAATACAGTTAAAATAGCTTTTAGGTCATAATAAAACTGATGAAAACCAATATACGATACCATATATATACGATATATGCTTGCAATATACGATATCATAAAAATATACGATACGCAATATACGATAGCATAAAAATAGGCTTGAGGAATGTCTTAAGTCAAATTATTTGAAATGGAATGCTAACTCATGTTTCGATTAATTTTTCCAGTTCCATAAATAAGCCAGGTGCAATAGATTTTTTTTTTCATAAAAAAAGTTAAATTCATGGTACTAATAAAAAAATAATTACTTTTATATGAATGGAAGAATTATTTAATTTGAAAAAATATTTAATGCTATTGATGTAGCTCAAGATATAACCATCTTAATTTCGAAAGATCAAAAGCAAGCTAGAGTGTAGATAGTATTTTACTTTAAAGTGCTGAAATATGAAAGTTAATAAAGTGAAAAGGATGGAACTTTAATAATAACAGCTTTTACGTCACATATTTCAACATAATCCTTCAAAATCCGCAGAAAATATTTGCACAAAGCAGTAATTTCTTCCTCTTTTCCGAACATAAGTCGGAGTTTAAGATCATGTTCTAGCTGAAATGCGAGGGAGATTACTTATTTGGGCATAATATTCTTTATCAGCTAGAAAATGGAAAATTCATTTAACAATATGCATGTTTGGTTATAGAGTAATGTTTTAGAGAATAATCTACTGACATTTTTCAGTGAATAAGTTTATTTTCGTGTCAGATTTCTGGTTTTACATTTCTTAGAGGTTAAGGCGTGGCTCCGGTTGATTCAAGAAAACTTTCCAAGATTTAAACAACCTCAACAGTTCAACCTATCTTATCTACATAGTTACATTAAATAATAAATTAACAAGGAATTCTATGCGACTCTCCAGCGAATTTCAATCAAAAACAATAGTTTTTGAGTCTATTTCTTGTCGCTCTCACCTTTGCCCGATGTCATTCCACAATATACACTGCTCGACATTGAAAATGTAACACCAAGAAGGAGTGTTCAGAAATTTATGCAAATTTTAGAGTAGACGTACATCACTGAGTTATGTAAATGATGTGAAATGCGCAGCTCTCCGACGCACGTGAAGTAAGATATAAGGGAAGGAACTTGCAGAATGGGCAATATTCGTGTCGTCATTTCTGACTGGAGAATTATAGAGGAAATTTTGTTTTTGTCTTGGAAAATTCGTGTAACACGAGAGAATGCCAGGCCGCCGTCAACGAAGGCACTTCCAGCAGATAGACGATTTTACGAGGGTTATGGTGATCGGACTGAGAAGGGGAGGTTGGTCCGTACGTCAAATCGCAGCTGATACCTACATGGAAGCGAGCACGGTGCATCGGCTGTGCCGAAGATGGTTGGAACAGTGAAATGTAGCATGATTGAGGGGTGCAGGGGCAGCCAGAGTGACGTCAGAACGCGTGGATCGACGCATCCACCAACAAGCTGTAACAGACCCACAAGTCACTTGTTCCTCGATTCTGCAGCAGGTGCAAGATACTATGAATGTTCCCGTGTCAACCAGAACCATTTCCCCTCGTTTGGTCGCACGTGGTCTGCAATCACGGCGTCCGCTAAGAACACTGATATTGACCCCATAACATAGACAGCAACGTTTAGTATGGTGCCGGACTACAGCGACGTGGATGACAGAATGGCGAAATGTCGTGTTCTCAGATGAATCCCGCTTCTGTTTATCCAGTGATAGTTGCCGCATACGTGTGTGGCGTCGACGTGGAGACATATCTAATCCGGCAGTAACTGTGGAACGTCCCACCGCACGACAACGTGGCATAATGGTTTGGGGCGCAATTGCGTACAATTCCATATCACATCTAGTTCGTATTCAGGGCACTATGACGGACCAACGAGAAAGCGAAAAATGTCTGCTTTTTATACTTTTGTCAACTGAGCCATCTCCATATGTTCTGATCAGACCCTTCTCAACAATGAACTCAATTTTTTGAAAGCCGTGGCTCTGGACAGGGGTTATCCTCTTCAGATCATTGACAGGGCTTTTTGCAAACTTTCAACCTCCAACAATAAAACCTCCAATATACGTAGTTTTTCTTCTACAAATTTTGTGGTTTTACCGTTTTATCCACACATTTCTTTTTGTATTTCTAGAATTCTCAGTAAATTTGACTTTCGCGTAATTTACAGACCCGTAAATAAACTTTCTTTTTCCAAACTGAAGGACCCAATCCAACCACTTGATCAGTGGGGCATATATCACATTCCTTGTCAATGTAATATCGGTTACGTGGGACAGACAAGGCGTTCACTTAAATTTCGTTTGAAAGAACATAAAAACCACGTAAAAAAACAGGAACTGAACAAATCTTCAATTGCTAAACATTGTTGGGACACAGGGCACAATTTTCTCTTTTCGGAAGCCAAGATCATTTGCAGACCTGCAACAGTAGGTGAATTAGATTTTCTGGAATCCTTTTTATTTCATAAAAACTTAAATAATCTTTGCAATGAGTCTTTTGCTGTTCCACATTTTTTTCCAATCTTATTCAATCTTGCATGTTAGAATACGTCATATTTTGCCTCAACACTCGCTGATAGCTGATTGGTCAATGGTTTTCCGGTTACGCAATTTAAACTCTCCCTGACCTTGATTCATTCATTTGTACAATTCGCACTGAGGAAGGAGGCTATTGCCTCCGAAACATGTCTGCGTTTTTATAAACTTTTTATCCTGTTTGTGCTTTTAAACGTTGTTTCATTTTTATCCAATTGACACTGCACAAAGCTATCGCTTTTCAATCAATATGACTGTCTGTTATTGGACCCGATGTATGTTACTGGTGCCGTTACTCTAATTTTAAAAATCTCATAAGAACTAGAAATATTATTCTTTATAGATAAAATGAGTTTAAAAGAAGCTGTTTTCTGTTTGTGTTGCAGTTGTTTTCCAGCATATATTGCAAAATATGCCTCATTATTTTGAACAACAAACCTTAAAATCTACAAAATCAATCTGTTTATACACGCAATGATACTTGAAGTATTCAAATATGCGGCACTTAAGACTGCATTTCTTTCATATAGTCAATTAAAACACAGCGGCACCAAACATTTTATTTAATGTTCCAACAAGAACATGGGCGCAGGAAGGAATAAAAAGGAATTGAGGAAGGAATAAAAAGTTAATAAAACATACATTAAAATACAAAGAAAGTATCGTTAAATGCGTTGGCATAAAAGTAAGCCATATTGCTCTAATTTCATCGGTTGCCCCTGGAGACCAAAGACGATAAATGACATTAAGTACAATCACGAAGAAGATTAATCTTCTAAACCGTAAGTTTTTTCCCCACTAAGTTGGTAATGATGTCAATAAAATATCGATCAAATCTGCTTTTGTGCGAAATAATGGTAAACAGAATTAATGAAAGCATTTTTTTTTTCAAAGAGCTGCAAAGTTTTGCAAAAATTTTCCTAACATTAAATGGGAAAATAATTTTTCTTTTCTGTATGCAAATTTTTAAATTTTCATTAAAATGGGCTGTTGAAAAGTTTCATGCTTTTTTTTATGTATATATGAATGCAATGGGGAATAAGAAAGGAAAAAAAGAACTGTCAAATCGATTTAAAAAAAAAAGAAAGAAGGTATCACCTCAATAATAAAAACAAGCGCTAATGATTTTAGAAAAATTGCTTGAGCTAAAGAAACTACCAGTGTACAAAAAAAAAAGATAATAAAAGAAGGAAAACACTTAAACTAAAAAATTGAATACATGAAAAGCAGGCAAAAAAGTAATGAACTTGTAAGAACTGGGGATTGCAATACCGAACCAAAAGTTCAATACCGGTGTTCGGTATATTTAAAACGGAATACCGGAATACCGGTATTTGAAATTTCTCAAAAAATGCTTGGAAACATATCGTTTCGTTGCCACATTTCATTATTTTGTACGAAAATTGTATTATTTATGAAAACTTATTGTGAACAAATATAAAATGAAGAAACAAATATCATAATAAAAAAATTATATAAAAAACACAATGCAACTATTGAATTGTCTCTAAGCCTGGAATTCATTTTAGTACTCAACTTTCCTACAGTTGAAAATACTCTTAATGAATTCACGCAGGTCGACGGTACTCTTAACAATGCGAGATACCCCTCTTTTAACTGTCTAGAAGTCATTCATCTTCAAATAAATCGGTCTCTTGCGTGTTATTTTTGGATAAATTCTTTTGTATGTGTATCTTTTGTATTGTGTGTGTTTTTTTTTTCTTTTTTCTTTTAAATTTTTGGCTAGTTGTAATTTCTTTCCGAGAAACTTACTTCTCCAATATTGACATCATTTTCTCCTGAACAGAAAAGGTTTGTGTTTGCTTTTTATTACCCTTTTGCCTTTTGCTCTGAAATTTACGATAAGCTTGACTTAATTTGATCTCATTCGTTTCTCTTATTTGTTTCCGCCTTATTTTCAAAATTCTTCAATTATAGTTATGAAAATATCTGAAAATATGTTTCAATTGATTATGCTTTTCCTCTATGTAAACTTTCAAGGCGCCGTATAATTTCTAAATATTATCTTCCCAAGTATAAAGCCAAATAGCGAGACAAGACAACAAACCAATACTGGTGACAGCAAATTACTATTTGTTATGCTAACAACAAAAAGATTTTGTTAAAATTTAGTACAGTTGAGACAAATAATTAAAAAAGAAATCATAAAGTATTACTACAATTGATGGTTGGAAAAAATTATTCATAGAACAAGTACATTCGAAATTACACTAGAAATTAACTTTCACAAAAGGGAAAGAGAGTGGTCAGGGAAATGGAAAAAATATAAACATGGTGCACAAAAGCGCACGAAAATGCGATTCATATCATCATCTATCAATGACAATATCATTTTGCAATATTTCCGCTGCTTTTGTTTAACGATGAAGTTTGTTGTTGTGATTGTTTTGAAGCCACAATTTACATCAATAGATTGACTTTGGTTCTGCATGTTGGAAAAAGATACATGTACATTTAAAACATAAAGTAAAATAGAAAATTCTTCAATCGAAACTATTTATTTTCAGCTGATATCAAAATACCGGTATTACGAAATTGCAAAATTGCTCGAAATACCGGTATTCGGTATACCGGTATTGCAAGCACTATACGAACGTAATATTATCCTACACTTCTCTATAAAAAAAAATAAAGAATGTGAGAAAATTTTAATTTGTAGATGAATGTGGGGCAACGTAAAATGGTGAATTATTTACTCTGTTTTTAGCGCTACTAATCGAATAATATTTTAAAAGGCATCGGACCGGAGGGTCTCGGGTTTGATCTTAGCCGATCAAGGATACACCGTCTTCATTAATGGTGACTGGGGTACGTTAAATGTGCTAGTTGTCACAAAGTCCTCTAAGTGAAACAATACCTCTGGGGGTGTTGGACCAGGGATTGCTCAGTTTCTGGTCTGGGTAAAAAAAATCAGAGCTGTTTTCAGGGTCCCACCCAACTGGTTCAACCATAAATAGTAGTAATGCGTGAAATCCTGCAGCGTGAAGTGAAGTGAAGTGTGTTCAATTTAAGAAAAAATTATCTCTGAAGATCAAAACATACAAGCGATCTTCAAAAATTGATATTCATGTTGTAATACTTTGTTGTAGGTCAAAAATTATTTTTGTCATTATAAAATTATGAAGTTCTTATTATTAACATATTAAATATTAATTCAGACCAACTTATATTCGCAGCAGTATTTATTTATTTAATTTTAAGCTTATTTGCACTTCAAATGTTTTGTAGAGTTTGTCGATTGTATGCGGGAAAAATGAAATCGTTTATTTCGTTTGCTTTATTCAAGTATTTATTATACCACTTACGTATTCATTTATTAGTTAATTTATTTACATTCCTTCATTTAATAACTAACTTATTTAATCATTTATTCACTAATTTTTTTTTCTTTATTCACTCCTTTTTTCTCATATATTAGCTAATTAATTTATTCATTTATTGTTTCATTATCTTTTCATTGCTCATTTAATTACTCATTCATTTGATAAAAAAACATTTTTAATAACAGAATAGAAAACATTTCATCAGAAAAAATGGTTTATTTTTTACTTACCCTATAAAAAAAGTTTTTTTTTTTTTTTCGAAAGTACAAATTTACTGACAAAAATAAAAAATATTGTTGCAATAAAAGTTTTATTATGAAATACTTTGCTATTTCTTTATGCACTGTAATTTTCAACACAAAATTTTAACTTATTCATTTTTAAAAACGGATCCTTCTCACAAAAAGTTATTATGGGCTTATTGAGTTCGAAAAAATTCAAGAGGAGGGAATGGGATGAAAACTTTTCCAGAGATAGATATATGTAACGGTTTTGTCAAATAAATTTTTGTCCTTAAATAAAAATATAATAAAACTTGCCAAAAATACTTTTTGAATAGCATTATACCCTCAGCATTACACTCTCACTTAAACGTCATTCCCTCACTAGTAAGAGACTAGTGAGGAGCTCATACTAATGAATGAGATTGAAAACTGATATTGAAAAGTTGAAGTTATTTATTCGTACTTTTGGTGATGTGAAATAATCTTTTCTGAAATAAATTTTACAGAACCACGTAGGTACTAAAATTATTCACATCATCAAGTATGGTGCTGTGATAGCTCCATCAGGTGGAAGGCTGAAAACATAGAAGTAATATTGATTTTACGTTTATGTCTAGGTGTCCCCTCCCTATTCCCTTCTTTCTAATAAAACATCTATTATCTTTACTAATAATAAAGCTGAATGTCCGGATGTCTGTGACGAGCGTAGCGCTTAGACCGTTCAACTGATTTTCATAAAATTCGGCACAAAATTAGCTTGTAGCATGGGGGTGTGCACCTCGAAGCAATTTTTCGAAAATGTGATTTTTTTTCTTTTTATATTCCAAAGTGAAAAACATTTTATTGGCAAATTATCATAGCATGAACGAGTAAATTTCTATAACGTGTACGAGCAAATTACCATAACGTGGACGAGCAAATTTCCGTAAAAAGGGCGAGCAAGTTTGTGAGAAAATCATCATCCATAATTTATAAATATACAGGCAAACCAAATGACCTTTTAATTTTCTACTACGGGCAAAGCCGTGCAGGTACTACTAGTTTGTTATATAAAAATGGCGTAATTTACGCAAACCATAAGTCTAGCCTTCCTTCCTATTGCTCTCTTTGTAATAAATGATCCATTATTTGTTATATAAAAATGAATTACATGACAAAACCTCGCCAACTTCAAGGTACGTGAGAAGACACGTATAAGTTCCGTAAAGCTATGTATATCTTTCACATCACGTATCACTGAAACTGAGTGCTCTGAATGTGTACGCATTGCTCATTTCGAAAAGAGAAAAAAAATACTTTGAAACTTTTTAGCTGTATGTCAATGATATGAAAGGTCAGTAGATGAAAAATAGATAATAATAAATTTAGCTATTTCAACTTTGTTACGTCACGCTTCTAAAATCACTTAAAATATTTTTAAATTATGAGTTTTTTAACACCATACTACCTGAGAGTGGCTAAAGTTTTTTTTTTTTTTTTTGTTTTTTGTTGTTGTTTTTCGGATAAAAACACAACCGTTTAATTATTTCTGCTGTTAAACTTGTTATTACGATCATTTTACCCCATAATAAGGGATAAAATGAATAGAGATTCAGAAAATCATAAACCTTTTAAATTCAGTAGCAGCAACTGGAAAATTGAGAAGGCACAAATCATTGAACGTTTTTATGTACCATTTTGTAATTTAAATTACAGTAGCAACTTGTAATGTCGTCTGCGATTGATTATTGGCTCATCTAATATCTGTGAACGATGTTACTTTTACTTCACCTACATATAAACATGTTCGAAATCAGTATTTTTCCACGAATAGATATATAACTGTTTATTGAAGTTAAATGGGTTTTTGTGCTTATAAAATTTGAGATACAAAAGTTTTAACTAACTTTCTCAAATTACACTTGGCCAGTATCCAATAATTTACAGACGATTTATGTGAAGGAGGTGCCATGGTGTTTTCAATTTCAAATCTTTGTTAAATCCTGCTTTGAGTTGTAGCATGTTTTTTCTTTTTTTGCCTCCGAATCAAACAAAATCAAGGATGCGTATTTCATACTCTTCTTGAAAACTTGAAGCAACCATAGTTTTCATCAACTCCACTTGTGTTTACCTATAGACATGCTCGGACCGTAATGGATTTATCGGTAAGGCATTGGACTTGTGAACGGAGGGTCCCGGGTTCTAGCCGGTCGATCCACCGTCTTCATTAATGGTGACTAGAGGACGTTAAATATGCTCGTGGTCACAAAGTCCTCCAAATGAAATGATACCTCTGGGGGTGCTGAACCAGAGTTTGCTCGGTTTCTGGTCTAGATCAAAAAATCAGAGCTGTCTGCAGGGTCCCATCCAACTGGTTAAACCATAAAAAAGTGGTAGGTAAGGGGGTATTTGGAGTGAAAAGTGAAAAGTGTAGACATGCTCGTTTTGTTTTCAAATTTCTCGGGGCAATCTATCAGCGTGCCTGGAAGAGACACGTTGACTCTTTATGATATGTTTCTCAAAAGAGAGAGAGAGAGAGATAGGGAGAATGTGATAAACATCGTTTTTAACTGTACAAATAGCGAACACTATGGTTGAGAATGAACAAACAACTTGGTGCTTAAAAATTAAAATAAGAAATGGCAACATTATGTTACACAAAATTTGAAGATTACTGCAGACACGTGTTTTGGGGTTTCAAGGAATCCTTTTTTTTTTTCTCAATGCAATAAAGAGTGAGCTTTAGGATGAAAAGTCATCTGAGAAAAGAAAAAATCAAATTCGGGATTTTTCGGATGACCATTTATCATTCTTCTCGAATGACTCAAATTCCGTTTCATGGTATTCAAAAATCTCCGTTATTTTTTTCGTAACACTGATCAATGAAATGAACAGAGTAAAAAGTTTTTAACACAAAAGATTTTGCTTATAAAAATAGTAATTTACTGAAAAAATCTTCGGATAGTAATAATGCTCCTACTTTTTCTTCACGTTTCATTAGACAAGTTGAGAATTGCCTATTAGAATGAAGTATAGCGCAATTGTATAATTGCAGAAAGGCCACCTAAGCTATGAAAGTCTGATAGGATCAATGCCTAAATTATCTAATGTAGTTTTTCTTTTTTCTTTTTCCCTTGATGTAAGGTTTTCCCCTTGATTTTATAGTTTTCTTACCTGGTATCTAGTGTCTCCAGCAACCGTGTCTTTTATTTATTCAGGGGTGCCCCCCCCCCCATCTAAGAACAAAAGCGCATCCCCTTAAAAATCAGGACGCCCCCCCCCAAAAAAAAGGTAAAAAATACCTCTCAAAACAAATCCCCCTAAAAATCTCAATGGCGTAGTCTGCACCATGACCCCCCCCCCCTAGGTGGGCACTCCTGATTTATATATTTGCTTATCAGCTTTCTCAATTGGGTTCCTTTCTAGACTGAGCTGCTTCATTCCTTCTCTTTTGAGCTGCTTCATTTTTATTAGATTAGAGTGTTTGTTATTTTCTGTTCGTGTTTTAAGGCTCTCGGCAAAACTACCACGTTTTTTGGACCTTCTCAGATGCATCACAGAAAGAGCCTTGTGAATTAGGGGTTAATCTTCTCCCTGACAACGGGTTAGTCCTGGCTTCAAGTTATTTCTTTGGTTTCATTTGCTGCTTTGGTGGTTTTACACCCTTTTATATTTTGATATCTTTTTCCATCATGCAAATTTTTGATATTTTACATATTTCAGTTTCTTTATGTTTTTCCTGATTATTTTTGTAATGTTTTTAATTATAGAAACTTAATCGATGACACTACTACAAATAGTTGTTTCTTAAAAAACTTCTTTCAATTTTTTAACAGGGAATTCCCTCCTTTTTTAATTTATTTTACTTATTTTGGTTATTCCTAAGCATTTCTGAAAACAGAAAAAGACACGTAAACATTTGGGAGTTCAACTATTATCCATATTAAATTGATCCAAGTGCGATGTATGAACTTGAGCCAAGCAACGCCGTTACCGTAACTCAAAAGCGATGAAAACAGCAGCTGCGAATATAAGTAACTTTCCTTATGTAAATCATGCCTCCTTGTCAAAGAACACAGTGGTAATTTGAGTAATATGATATAACTATTTAGGCACCCTATATGACAGTTAAAATCAAACCATAAAAATTTACTTTGGTGCACAAAAAACGATTTCTTAAGTAAACAAAAAAAATTAAAAAAAGACTGATTATCTTGCATATAGATATGTCAAATCAGCCTAAGTATGTTACTTCCTCACATTACTTACGGTTTTGCGTACATATGCACTTGAAAATTCAAGCCTTTGAATCAATCCTGTATCAAATGGACCCGGTCTCCCCTACCATCATATTGAGTTGACTTTATCCGATATTATTGCAAAGAAACGATACCAAAATAATATTTTAAAGTTAACTTATGTAAAATTTCCAATACCAAGTAATTTCACTCGTAACCCCCCCCCCCCCCACACACACAAAATTATTGGCGAGTTTTTACCGGTCCATAGACCAAAAAAGGCTGAGAAACGCTGTTTTAGGGTATGTAATATTAGCAAACTTTATACTACAATTACAGGGTAACAAGAAATAACTTGGACACACATAATACCTACTCTATAACTTTAATGCTAATGAAAATATTACGACCAAACTTCAAAATAAATATGAATACATTATTTCGTCAAATATATTCACAAATTTTCACAGTGGCTACTTTTAGGATTAATACAGAGCATAAAACGTGTCACAAAGTTTTCGGCTCTGGCCGCAACTCACTGATATTTATCCCACCCCTTCAGAAGTATTTCTTTAGGGATGCCAAAGTTTTATGAAGTTTAGCACACAACCTTGTCTTCAGGACCTTCTTGCACTGTTAAACGGCGTCAACGACCCCAATCTAATGGTTTGAGGTGGGATATGTGCTAGAGGGAAAATATCACTTGGTTTTGTTGGCCAGGGGATAAAATTTGTCAAGAAACATATCGCAAAGGCATTTTAGAAGATGTTGTCATAGCTTGGTCGCAAAAGTTCTTTGGAAACAAGAGATGGACCTTCCAACAGGATTCCACACCTGCACAACGCATTTTAGAAGATGTTGTCATAGCTTGGTCGCAAAAGTTCTTTGGAAACAAGAGATGGACCTTCCAACAGGATTCCACACCTGCACAACGCATTTTAGAAGATGTCATACATTGGTCGCAAAAGTTCTTTGGAAACAAGAGATGGACCTTCCAACAGGATTCCACACCTGCACAACGCATTTTAGAAGATGTCATACATTGGTCGCAAAAGTTCTTTGGAAACAAAAGATGGACCTTCCAACGGGATTCCACACCTTCACACAGAGCTAAAGGTACTCGCGATTGGTGCAAGACACATTTTCCGCACTTCATTGGAGCTCAAGAATGGCCACAATATACCCCAGATGAGAATCGAATGGATTATTCTGTTTGATTCATCGTGGAGACAAGGGTGTGTACAAAACTTCATAAAACTTTTCCATCCCCAAAGAAATCCTTATGCGTGGCATGGAATAAAATATCAGTTAGTGAGTTGCGGCCCAGAGCCGAAAATTTTGTGACACGTTTAAAGCTCTGCATTAATTCTAAAGGAAGTCACTTTGAAAATTTGTAAATATATTAGATAAAATAATGTACTCATATTTATTTTGAAATTTGCTCGTAACATTTTTATTTGCATTAAAGTTATGGTGTATTATGTGTGTCTAACTTATTTCTTGTCACCCTGTATATAACTCAAAATAAAATTCTTGATAGAACGAAACTCTTTAAGTGACATAAATCTTTGCCGCACGTTCTTTTTTAATAATATCAGTTTTACCACCCACGTAAACAAGAAAATCCATTTATGACGTGTGTCCCTACCGTCATTAAGAACTGGACCAATATTAGCTTTATAGCCCAGAAACGCAAGACAAGGATTAAAACATCGTTGTGATCCCAAGAAAAAGTGAAAAATAAGATCAATATCGAGACTCAGTCACGCAAAGACGCTTTCACCTAACTTCCATCTAATTTTCCTCAAATGTTTGGTAGTAAAGAAGTTTTATTAGATATTTTGTAAAACTACTATATCCTGAAAATTTTAAAATACGAATTACAGTCGACTCTCGATAACTTGAATATTCCCTTATCTCGAAGTTTTCTTTCGGTCCCAAAATAATTTAGTGTTTTCAATACGAAGCTGTCTCGATATCTCGAATGTACTTCCTTTAAGTCGAAGATTTTATGAAGTTTTGATTTCCATTTTATGCATAAAAATGCAGCCAAAATAAGAAAAAAAAGTTCTTTTTCTCCTTATAACACATTGCTTTGCTTATCAATTTGTAGGATATGGTAAATTAATTTAAAATAGTGCTCTATAATGCGCACAATGCTGTAAAATATGTTGAATAGTATCCGATAGGGCTACTTTTTGCCATGGCTGGCGACCTAAAAGTTCAACGTTGACTAATCTTTGAAAAGCTTAAAAATTTGGCAAAAATTGAAAATAGTAGACATTTTTTTTTAAAAAAAATTATGCTATTAGGACAAAAGACGTATAAAAGCAATGCGAACTGAAGTCAAAAAGTTGGGCCTAGGACACAAACAGTAGTTAAAACTGCTTTTTAAAAAACTGATAGTAAAAAATTATTCTCTTTAATAATGCTTTTTATGTAGTACTAATAATTTGCACTAAATGTATTGTAGTCTTTTGCTCAGCGAAGGGGGGGGGGGGTGTAAAAACACCCCCCAGAATCATTGGTTTTAACGTAAGTGCAAATTATAATTCAGTAGTTTATGCATATGAAAGGGTTGTTTTGATCAAAAAAACCTCCTTCAGAAGATATTTTTGATCAACAAAATTCCTTTCAGAAGGTATTTTTGACTAAAAAACCCTCGAAAAGGTATTTTTTATCACAAAATCCCCTCCAGAAGGTATTTATGACTGTGCTAGTGGTTGTAGTTAAATCATAATGCATTATTTCTTTAAAATAAAATAAAAATTAATTTTAAGAACTCGGAAAAAAACTTCCGATAGCTGAAATAGTCGATAGCGCGAAGGTTTTGGCTGGTCCCTTGGGACATCGATTTATCGAGAGTTGACTGCATGTGCAAAAGCAGTTCAGAAAAAAGAATTTAACAAAAAATAAACAAGATTTTTTTTTTGATTTTGCGTTACAGTAAATAAAATAATCCCGACATAGTAAAGCTTTGCAATATCAATAAATACTCCTACTTGTACAAGGGTATACGCCCAAAATGTCGCGGCCAAAATGTCGCCGGCCCAAAATGTCGCGGACCAAAAATGTCTCCGGTCCAAAATGTCGCCGGCCCAAAATGTCGCCGGCCCAAAATGTCGCCGGCCCAAAATGTCGCCAGTCCATAATGTCGCCGGCTGAAAATGTCGCCGATCCAAAATTGGCTAGTTCAATTGGTACGAAAAATTTAAACGTACGTCACAATGCTTTTCAGCATAAAAGTTGCGAAAGAATATTAATTGCCTTTCAAAATAAGTTCCTTGAAAAATTCCAAACATTTTCTTCTGTATTAATTTGTAAACGTCAGACAGTTTCCAGAAAACAAAGTTTTCAGAAAAACATACGTTTTTCTGTATATCATTACAAACGTAAACATACGAAAGAATGGTGCAACGGAATTGTTTTTTTTTTCGTTTAATATGACTGCCACATCTCACAACGTAATGAAGGATTCATACAAAAAATTGGTATGGAAGTTAAACTAAACGGAAACAGGAACCATGTATTTCCCATAGATCTTCTCGAGATCAGCCAAAAGAGAAACAGCGTGATTGAGCAAGATATAAAAATAAAAAAAATAAAAAAAAACTAAATTAGTCAAATATTTTTTTTTTTTCTGTAGAACTTTAACTACCGGGGATAGCAAATAAAATCTGAATTAGCATTCTTTCACAATTTTTTAATAAAAATTTGCTACTCGAAAGATCGATTCCTTCCAAGAACAGTTTATTCATTTTTTTATTATTATCATTAAAAAGAAACGGCGAAGCAACGGTATTTAAAAATATATCAGGTAAGAATAACTATCTGATCATGGAGCATTATCTTATGGAGCATGGAAGATCATAATTATCTTCAATTTTTAACTCACAAGTATTGTTACTATATCTACTCTACAGCACTATTATAGTGCAGCATTTTATTATTACTACATACTGTACGTACCATGTTGTTTTATTTTACGTCTTTCCCACACATTGACCATTCATTTTCTGCATCTTTAGTACTTAATGGGGCCGTGGTAGCTCGATCGGTAGAGTGTCGGATTCGGGGCCGGAGGGTCCTGAGTTCGAACCACGATGGTCGAAGACCCACCGTCGTCATTAAAGGGGACTGGGTGACGTTAAATATGCTCGTGGTCTCAATGTGCTCCAAGTGAAACGATACCTCTGGGGGTGCTAGCACCAGGTAGCTATCAGCTCCTGGTCTAGTTCTAAATTCTCATTAACTGTTCGATCCGGTTGTGGTGGTGCTGCCATCTATCGGTATAAAAAATAATGGAGGCAAGGCACTTAGTATGCAGTCCTCGACATAAATACAGTTGTAGTCAGTTGTGACTCGGAATCGTAGTATTTAATGCAGAATAAAACAGTTTTGTATTTTTTAAATACAGAAAAAGTTCAGTTATTTATGTAAGAAGATGTAGTGTATAGTTGAGGAATACTTTAAAGCAATTTGAATGGTGTTCATAAATCTCTGAATGAATTTGAGATGCTTCTAAAAAATTTGTATACCTATATTTTTCCACAACGTGAAATTTTGACTTACGCGAGGGGTCTTGAAACACATCCATCGCGTAAGTCAAGACTCGACTGTATACAAAGTGGGGGGTTTTTTTTTTCGTCCTTTTTTAATAAAATTAACGAAAAGACTGAATGTAATTTTGTGTTTTTTTAGAGTAGATTGGAAAAAACAAGGAAAGAATAACGTCAATTACAAGGTAAAAACAAAATGTTACATGTCAATCAACTATGCACCTTTTTTTTTTTTTTTTGCAAAAAAAATTCCCTCAAAATATGATTAACATATTAAGTCATTCCACATTCAAAACATTGAGTAAGACTTACATCCTTTAATAACTTTTTTTTTTTTGCTAATAATGTGAATTGAGTCAAATACTACATATTAACTTAAAGTAGATAGCTCTAACGATTTGAAAAACTTTTTAAAGCCAGTTTTTAATTTACTATCTCAAAACATCGAAGGTATGTTTTCAAATATTAACATTGTGTCCGCTTCAAAAGTTTTATGACAAAATGAAATAAAATAAGAGTTTCATAAACTGCAGAATCGATATAACTTTCTGTTTCTTTGCACACCACACAATACAATGTTCAAAGTAATTTAGACATCCATAGAATTTTACAGGAATTGAATCTTCTGTGTCAAGTGCAAAAATAGCACTGTAAGAAAATTCCGAAACGTCATGGATTATTTCTGGTCAACGTTCCTGCATTACAAGGACTTCCAACAGTTTACAGTGAAAAACAGGTAGATATTCGAAAAGTTATCCTGAATCGCTGCAAGTTTCAAGTTACATACTTCTCTTAGTCGTGGAAGACATTTTTACCACTATCATAAAAATATACTATTCAGCTTACTTATAAAGTGTTTCGCCTTCAGCTCATCTGCGGCCTTTCCAGATTGACGAACTCCCAAACAAGGGCGTCGAAGTCTTTTGATATTGTATCTTTGAACTAATTGCAGCCAAATAAGCCATTTGGTATTTGCTTGCAATTCCACCTGAGCTTCGGCCATACTTGCTTTAAGGGCATTCCCGGTGACATAGGAAACGTCCAAGCTATTACGGTAAACAGTTTTAAGTTTTTTCAGAGGGTTCCTGATTTAATCCAGAATCATTCCTGGCTTTTATTTGGGAAGGTTTGTGAATTCTTGAGAAAGATTCCAGGTTATTTATGGTTATTCGCAGGAAACGACTGGAAGAAATTAGCCCCATTACAAAATATCACAAATTTCACGTTATTCACTGGTTTTTAAAAGTAACAAAAGAAAATACTTATTCTTTAGAAATATCTTCTTGCTTTTGCTTCTACAATCGATAGATATCGAGGAAAAAAAAGAGAGAGCTGCGACGATAGCTTAAAAAAATAATTAAAAGCGATCTTGAGAGCGAAGCTTCCTGTGACGTTCTAAATTGAAATCAGAAACGCAACGTTGCGGAAAGAAATCATTCCTTTGACATTTAAATGATTCGCCAAATCAGGTAAACATTATCCCTAGTTAATGAAGTTTTCGGGAAAGAAAATGAAATCAGCTCTCTAACCTTTGTCGGAAGCATTCTATGGAAAGAGTACCTGATGGAATTCAATTACCCAATATTGTGATTCAATCTAATTCTAATTTTCCCAGTTTTCTGTCACGTGCTGTATTTTTGAAATTCGTTGTGATCGATTCGATTTAGAATCAGAGTCCGGTCATTTTTTTTTTTTTTTTTCATTTTCTTTTTTTTTTTTTTCGGATTTTTACTGTATTTTGGAAAAGATGTCATATCCAGCATAAAATATTGTTACGATGCGCAGAATCAATATCAATGGGAGAAAAATACATAAAACAAAACAATACGGCATGTACAGTATATACAGTAATAATAACACTCATCACTATAATAAGATACAGAAATTAAATTTACAGAACATTATATTACAGAAGATACAGTAATTATATTTATAACTTAAAAAATGAAAATGATGATTGTTTATGCTGCGCGATTAGATTATTACCCTAACAAAGCATGCACATCGGCCAAAAATTTGGGGAACACCAAATTTGTAGCTTACGTTAATAAAAATTAAGAGTTTCATTGCGTAATACAGCAAGATGTAATTATTAAATCTGTGAAAAACAATATATGTCTTTAAAATGTGGATCTTTTTGGCAAATCCGAAAGCCACACTAGGTCTAACAGTACATTTACATTATTACATTTAAAAGTTCTATAATAAGTACTTGTGACATTTCGGTGTTATTGCAACCAGGAAAATTTACCAGCATCAAGCGTTATAACATGTATCTGTCACGTGCGCAGTGAAAAACTCAAACTGCTGGAGGAACCTTCTACTATGGTTTGTGTTACGTCCCACCTGTAGTCAGTGCACTGTAAAAAAAATTCCGAAACGTTACTGGTTATTTCCGTGGAACGTTTCGTGATTTCAGAGGTTTTCACCTATTTCCCCAAAAAATCAAGTATCTTCGCAAAAAAGTTTCCTGAATTCCTAAAAGATGCACGAATGCAGACCTTGCACTGGTATGAAAAATATTTTTTTCTACCAGTTTAAATATTGACGGAGCGTGTTTATTAAGTGTATCGGCTTTAGATTTTTTATGGCCCGTCCGGATTGACTAAGCTTCCAATGGGAGCAAATAAGTCACTGGATAGCTACAGCTTTGCGAAGCTAGGAATTGCAGGCAAGGAATATGCTTGGTTCTTGCTAGCAATTTTTGCGTAGCTTGGCCGTGGTTGCTCTAATATTTCTGGAGCTTTCTTGGTAAATCAGGAAGGTTCGGATCAAATAAATTAAACCTATTTAATTTTTTTAGAAGGTTCACGACCGGCTTTAATAGGGGAGATTTCTTAATTTTTCAGAAAGGTTACTAACTTTTATCGGAAAACGTTCCTGGTTTTTGCAAGATATGTTACTGATTGAAATTGGGCACATCAGCTGCCTATTATTTTCCAGGAACGTTTCTGAATCGTTTTTACAGTGTAGAATTCAAAGTGCATGCGTAAAGATCAGCATTGACGCAGAGCTTTGAAAACCGGCTTCCGTTGGCCTAATGGTAAAAAATCTACTTTGCGACCTGTCTGTGAGACTCGCGTTGTGGGTTCGGACATCACGCAGATGTCCTGGGTGTTGTTTTTTCTCTTAGTGCAATAAAAATGTATTACTTGTGCAATAAAATAAATAAATGGTGTATATTGGTTGTGAAACAGCTTGAAATGAATAAACGAATAATTAAAAGCTGTAAAGATGGAAGGAGGGTGATATTTTTTAGTGTTAGATCAAAATTTCAAGTATTGTAACCTACGATTTTTTTTAAAACTTTCAATTTAAAACGTAGACAGAAATTATTACTTGATCATTTAATATATAGGTAGTTTTCAAAATAATGGAAACACCTGTGAATAAAAGTGACATTTTTGAATGTGCTTTGTAAGTAATGAAGAACAAAACTAAATATCTGTTTTTTTTTTTTTTTTTTTTTTTTTTTTTTTGTGAATTGCAGTGTACATATTCTAGTAGTATATGGTGGATTAACTGAAGTTCTGGACGTCTTGAATTTTTTCCAAGCGCATGAAATATCGGACCTCTCAAATTTTAAAAGAGGCCAATTTGTTGGAGCGCGTCTAGCTGGAGCAAGTGTAACTGAAACATCTCAACTTTTTGGTGTTTCTAGAGGTACAATATCTAAAGTCATGACAGCATACACGCAGCGCGGTAAGACAAGCTCGGCAAAGCAAAATAGTGGACTCAAAGAGAAGCTTAATAAAAGAAACCGACGGTATTGAAGAGGATTGTAATGTCTAAAAAGCGTAGAATATCAGCAAAAATGACCAGAAAACTCAATCACCATCTGGATTCACCAGCGTGAATGATTCGAGTCAGAAGGCACCTTTATCAACAGAACATGTATGGCAGAGTAGCGATTCCATTATTTTGATAACTACCTGTACATAGGTAATTTAAACCATTGAATAGTTAACTTAAAGCATTAATGTACTTTATATAAAAATAAGTACGCTTTCAAGAAAGACAAATGAAAGCTTAATTTTTGCTAATGTGTTACCTTTCAAAAAACTTCTCTGTAAGCATACAGAAAACTAGGGTGCTGCCGTACGTAGGAATGAGTGTGACGTTACGCCATGTGTAACCTTCCAAAAGCGATGTGTAACTTTACCCCAGTTATATCAGTTAAGTTACTCCAAAGTAGTGGGGGCATCTAAGCTGCCACCGATTTTATGGAGTAAGTTTATACAATTTTTTTTACTGTGTATATAACTACTTTTTCATCATAATACATGCGTGTAGAATGTGTTAGCTTGACTGATAATATGATGAACATAAAGAAGCTCTGACAATGATGTTCGGAATTTAAAAACAAAATTCGTACGTTGAATGGTAATCTTGGAGTTACTTTCCCCTTTTCCAAAGCTTAAACACAAATTAACCAAGCAAAGTATCATACCTACAAATCTTAATTTCAGAGTCTAAAATCCAATATTCATAAAAAAATTCAAAAGTTTTAGATTTTCTTATTCCAAACTTAAGCTTTACTAAGAATTAGTGTCTAATCCCTTAGCAATAGTTCGAGAACTTTACATTTTAAAGCGGCTTAGTTCAGACATTAATAACATTAATATTTTTGAAACTATAAATTGTACCTTTTTTTTCCCTCGATTACTATCACTTTTTAAAATAGTCCACGAGTTTCGTTTGGGAACAATTAAGCGAGGATTATTCGTAAATACTCGTAGTAAAGATTGGTTGGAACAAAATTCTTTGAAGAAAATAAAATAACAAAACTCGTGTTAATGGTTTTTTTATGAGCAGAAGAATATTTGTTTAAAGAACGCAATGCAAATGTCAAATAAAACAAAGGAATTAAAATGCTTTTTTTTAAAGAACGCAAACAAATTATTTTTATACGCACGAGTTACTGTTTCAAAGATATTTCTTTCTCTTTTCCACATAAGAAACGTAAATTACAATTGATTTTTCATATTTTTTTGAAAGAGAACAGAACTAAATTATCCAGCTTTAGGAAACAATTACCGAAAAAAGATAACAATAAAAGGAATAGTTTTTTTTTTTTTTCTTTGCTTAAAGCAAAGCATGTTTTTTCAGTTAACAAGTTGGATCAGACAAATGTTAACAATAGCATAGACGAAAAAAATGGTAATTAAATCTGTGTAGTTTTATTTCAGACAGGTTTTGCGATAATAACTCAAAAGAAATAATTCACTTTTTTAATTCATTTGAAATAATAGCTGAAGGAATAAATTTAAATATACAATAAACTTACAGAATCATCTTAGCTTTTGGATGTATCACGTCTACCAGCAAGTTTTTAATTCGTCAGTAAAGAAAAAGGACCTAAATTCTAACAAAAGGACCAAAATGGAAAATTTTAAAGGTTAAAATTAGGTCTCCAGTGATTAATTGGCAGTAATCATTAATCAGCTATTTTGACAATTATCTAGCTGTCGGTCAATTAATCGGCTGATTTATTTATTGAGCATTATTCAGCAATCACGACTGCTTATTGCGTTCTTTTGACCGTCGTGGATGTTCCTTGATTTTTCAAATTATCATGATGACAAGAATAAGTCCAGCTTGTTGTTTTTAATATTTATTTAGCAAGACTCATTTTCGTCGTGATACTTACAAATCGTCTGCAGTTTGCTCTTTTTTTTTTTTTTTTTCAAGGCTTCACTCAAGCCTTGAATTATTACATTTACAAAGATTTTACATTTAAAAAGATTTTTTTTTTTTTTAATTGTGTGTGTCAAGTCATGTTTTTAAGGAAGAAGAGAACTTAAATACTCTTGTTCAAAATTAAGGTCACAAACATAAAATCTGCGAAAACTGAAAAACTAAACTATTCGCAACTCCAACGAACTATAGGGGGCACTGAAGTCACTGTCTAATGGCGGACTTAAAAACTAAAACAAACGCACATGGTAACGAAGAAAATGCTAAAAGTGTTGTGATTTTTGTTCGTACGTATGATTTTTTCGCTTTTTTCTTTTTAAATTAATTTTCAAAGCCTTGTGGATATTCTGGCCCACGTAGAAAGAAATGAGAATTCAAGAAGCATTACTAAACGTCAAAGATTAATGCAAACTACGTAGTTCGTAGTTCTAAGCAGCTATTTCCAAGATGTTGAATTCGATATTTATCAATTCGTGATAAAACTAAATAATAATTGTGGCCTGACAAGAATAACAATTAATGCTAGAAAATTCAATATGACATTACAAATTGATATCGAAAGAAGATGATACTTTTTTGCCTTGATTGGCTAGCGCTTATTGTTTTCCATTTGTAGCTGAGTTATTTTTCTCGAATTCCCGAATCGGTTAATTTAAAATTTTTCTGTTTCGATTTTTCTAATTTCTGAGTTACGATTTAATTGTGTCATGTTATGCAAATCATCAACAAAATTCTCACGGATATATGGTGGTAGTTTTCTGTTCAGTTGATTGACCATTATTTCTTTTCACTTATCGAATTCTGTAATCTTACTACCATTTTATTCCACTCATGATAAAAACTAAAAATGGTTTAACTAAAAACGCGAAATCTCGCCAAGGCTACTTTGCTCGCACTATACTAAAACTATAACCCTAAACAAATTTGGCGAAACCTTTCAGCCGAGAATAAAAGCAATAAAGTAAATTCTTTCTCGATTAAATATGTTTCATTTCGTTCTATGATAATATATTCAAGAAAATATTTTGCATACTGTCCATTCCAACTAAATGCTGCTGTAAAATATGGTAAGTTTAATTAATTTAAGATTAAAAAAAACTCCCATATTCTTACAAATTCATACAAAACAATAAAATTTTTTACCTTGTATAACGTTATCCAAGTTTGTTAATCCAGAATTTTCGCTTTCACCAATTATTAAGGAAATAATGAAAACTAACATTATTTTGAGAAGCTCGAGAATACTACTAAGGGACGAATTAATTTCTGTAGCTGAAAGCAAACTAAGACACATCGATTGCGTTAATAAATACTCAGAACAAACTGCCTGTGTTTACGTCAACAGACACACGTGGAACGCAACGTGGCAATGTTTTATTTTCCTTTGCAGTTTTGTAAATCACCGCAAGGTAGCGTATTCGAGCGCTGGAGTTCCGAATTCACTGTGTTGTTCAAAATTTGGCACAGAGGTATATTACAATGGGAAAAAGAACATTGAAACATAACTACATGGAAAAGATTTTAATTTGGAATCAAGAAACAGGGAATACAGAATTTCAATGCTTTCTCCTTTCTTTTAAGTGAATTGAGACATAAAATTCTGCACCTTGTGAGACTGCTTTCTGAGAGCAAGTGGGTATAAAATATTTGATTTCATGACTGCTTGTTAGGCAATGAAATCATATTTCCTTTTACTCCAGAGGATAGGGGGTGCATGAAAACGCCCCATTTATTTCTCCACTAGCTTCATCGCCCGGTTTTGCACATTGTACCTCGAAAATGAAACTTATATTAAGTGACACGTTTTCAAGAATCAGGCTTGAGCAGAAAAAATGAACTGCGAAATTTCCCGACAGATCGCGAAAACATAACCAAAAAGAAAAATTTTTAAATCCCATGATTGCAGGAAACGCTTCTAAACAAAGTAAGAATTTTATTTTTTTCACAGTCGAGGAAAAAAATGGCAACAGATTTTTCTTCTCAATAATTTTTTTCACGCTAATAAAAATTCAGCCCGCGGCAGACGATAAATTTCCGATTCAATATTGATGTCCCTTTACTTAAAAATGTTCATAACTTTTCTGCTGATGATTTTACACCCTTGTTGGTGTGCGAAAAAAATGACTTTATGACTTTTGAATTAACGAATGAAATCATGCTTTCATGCTTCCTTTTACCCCAGAGACTAGGGGTAAATTAAAACACCTCAGTTTTCTCCATGAGGTTGATAAGGTAGATATTTGCACTATATAATATCTATTTAGAAGTTTAAGAACCTCTCCAGCAACAATACTTAATCTGTGGCCCTTCTGTTGCATGCGACTCGCTAAATCCTGTAAATGTAATCTGAATTTTTTTTTTTTTAATCAAGTTTAAAGAAATAAATTATGGCTTAAATTATTTGAAATATACTTATAAGTGTAATTTACATCAAAATTAGATTTTTCAAGAAAAAAAGAAAGAATAAAAAACTTATTTGTGTCTATTTACGGTACAGAACAGTATTTGTGGGGCAGATGGAAAGCACTTAAATCGCTCGTCAAAAATATCTAAGAAGTTGAAATTCATAAATGAATGTTTTTAGTGTCTTTCCTCATGACAAGTAAAACCAGTTGAAGCCAGTTTCTAAAAAATTGTAGACCAACTGGAGAGTAAATTGTAAGATCACTCAATTTTAAAAAACAACCTTTTTCACAGAGTCACTTTTAAACAATAATGACGGATATAGAATGGGGTTGTTTCCTTCAACCAAAAGTATTGCTTTTAGTCAGTGAAATTGATAGAATTAGCAAAAAAATAATTATGATAATAACACGTAGCCACAAAAAAACTTTTGTTTTCTCAACGATTTTTTTTTTTAATTTTTTTAAATGTTCGATTTTGTAGATAAGGCATTGTGTTTAGGACGTCACAAGTGATGTACTTTGGCGTGCTACTCCATTGCCGTGCTAAACGTTTACGCTTTTCTGTAAATCGCATTGCCAGGTTATGATAATTTACACTGTGCACTAATGGCATCAGTGAATGGCATTTCATCATTTGTGATGTCATGCGCAAAAGCGTGAAAAATGAATATCTATCTGCTCCACAATTCAAATATTAGTTAAAAAATATTGAATTTTATCAAGTGTTTTTTTAAAAAAATAGGTTAAATCGTATGTTTTTAAACATGCACTTTCAGAAAACAATACTTTTAAACTTTCGGAAACAACCCCATTGTTTGGAAACACATGGCACTCATAGTCTCTTTCCCATATCGCTCACTTCTTTCAACAACGTCATACTCAAGAAACGTGATTTTTTTCTTGAGAGCAATTTTAAAAATGAACAGTTGGACATCATGCAGTAAAACTTTATTCAAAGCCACTGATTGAACTTTTTCTGGCTAGGTCTTTTTCAAGGCAATCTGATGTTTCTTCTCTGTTCCACGACGAAGAAGTGAAGAAAGTTTAAGTTTTAAAAGTTGCCTTTTATTTATGACGTCCTTGCACTTAATTTCTCAGAAACTATTTGAAGTATATCAAAGTACAGTGAAACCTGTGTAAGTTGACCACTTGTGGTGCATTATTTTAGTGGTCAACTTACAGAGGCTGATTTATATAATAAGGACTATTTCCGTGCCTGAAAAAAGCGGTCAACTTAGACAGGTGATCAACTTACAACTTCACAGGTTTTACTGTACATCGTTATTGTTACTTATTGTTCGCTTTACAATGTCGACAATGCCAACATAAATGCAATTAGTGCGTCCTTGATTTAAAAATAAGAATGAAAAATGTTCAATTTTTGTGTGCAGTATTAATTTTGAATAAATAATGACATCTTTCACGAAACGACACAAATGCTTCATGCCTAATGTATCAAGCACAATCCAAGAAGTGACATTCTTGAAAAGAACATTTCGAAAGTAGGGGAACCTGGGGCAAAGTGAAATAGCGGGACAAAGTGAAATGGCGAAATATTTACTCTGCTTTTAGCTACACCAATCTGGAATTACTTGAAGTGTGTAGTACCATATGTAGTCCATTCTAGTAAGGAAAAAAATATCGCCGAAGATTAAAGCTTATGATAATACAGGCAATTTTCAAAAATTGATACTCGTACTGTAATAGATTAAATTCTTGTTATTAACATTTTAAATATTTATTGAGACCGTCTAATGTTCAATTAAGTATTAATTTAGTTAATATTAAGCTTATTTGTATTTTAAATGCTTTGAATAGTTAGTCAAGTGTATGCTGGGCAAAGTGAAATAGCTTGTTTCATTGACTCACTCAATCATTCAATACAAATCACTTACGTTTTCATTTATTAATTAATTCATTTACATTTATTCATTTATTAATTCACTCATTTATTCATTTATTCACCTATTTTCGTATTCATTCACTATTTTACTCGATCATTTAATTTTCCTTACATATTAATTGATTTATTCATTTAATTATTCGTTTATTGTTTCATTATATTTTCAATTATTCATTTCATCTTTTATTTACTCATTCTTTTGATCAAAAACATGCTTTATAATCGAATAAGAAATATTTCATTAGAAAAATATTTTATTTTTCACATTGCCCCATAAAAAAAAAGTAAAAATTTTCCATCTTTTTTTTTTTTTTTTGTGAACTCAAATTTACAAACAAAAATTAAAAATATTGTTTCAACGCAAGTTTTGTTATAAATTTTTTTCTTCTTTATGTACTGTAATTTTTCAAAACAAATTTCCGATTTGTTCATTTTGAAAAAACTCAGTCATCTTAACCATTTCACTTTGCCCCACATTCCACTGCTTGAAAATCGAATAACAACACTTTTGCTCTCTAAGAGCGAAATATTAAGTTATGGAAAAGCAGGTCTTGCAGAGATATGCTACTCGTCCATGGCAGTTCAGAAAAAGGCATAGCTCAAAATCGCTAATTTTTGAGATAGAACGTTTTTGAAAGGAGTGAGCGATATGATACCTGGGCTTCAGTCACCAATAGTTTAGTTTAAAAAATTACCACAAGCGTCGTTACAGTGTTTGTTTCCAGAATGCTTCCTTTTACCTCAACTTACTCTACATGTAGCTTCAAGAAACACAAAAAAAAGAGAAATACAAAAACTTAAATAAAAATTTGCGGTTCAAAAAACGAGAAATCATGCAATTCCTTTTGAGTTGAATGGGAAACGTTAAAATAAATAATTTTGCTTATTCTGTGAAATTATTCCCAACTAAAGAAATAAAAAATAAAACTTTGATTAGTATTTTAGCAAATAACCGAACACTAAAAACTCTAGTGAAGTCAATTTATTTATAAACTAAGATTTAGTTTTTAAGTACTTGATATTTTTTCGACTGTTTTATACTGTGGCTTAGGTTATCCTAAAAAGAAAAAATGTTAATGTATTTCCAAAAATAGAATGTAATTTTACAGTGAAATAAATTAAATTAGCTGAGAATTTATATTCCCGAAAAGTTTTACGACTAATTTATTCAAGTAAAATACATTTAAAAGTAATAAGATACTGTCTATGAGAGCAGTTTTTGAGGTTATGGCTTTTTGTGACATGAAATAGATGAAAAAATTGCTTTCCAAGATAGATTTTTTTAAATTATGTTATTTTCCTTTGTGGTTTTATTATGCTATAAAATTAGTTTAATGCTTTTCTTTCGGAAAATGAACAACATTTATTTATAAATAAAAAATGATGCAATATGACGTATTTATCAGAGATACAAAAACCTACGATAGTAATTTTTGCTTGTATAGCAATATCTAAGCTGAAAGTTAATAGAAGAATCAAAGCAAAACAAATAATTTATGTACGCGTTTCGAATACGAATGGAGTTAGATGAATAATAAATGTCCTTTTTACTTCATAAGTATACTCAATTTTTTAAAGTATATAATATTTTTAAGGAAGAGAAGGGGATTATAAAGATGTTTTTAAGGTGGGGTGGTTTTAAAGAACCTCGAAAATGTTAATTCTTTTTTAAACAAAAACTTTATTACGAAAGGATAAATTGCGAAAGAAGAAATGTTAGTTCATTACGATCTTTCGTTTAAATCCATAGTGAAAAAAGCAGGTTCAACTAATTTTTTCACAATGAAGAGTTTGTTTACGCAAAGAAACCATAATTCATTTTGTCCATAGGTGGCCGATGTTTGGGCCCCTATCTTATATTGAAAAACAACAACGCGTCCACAAATAAGTAAATACATGAACTTATCAAAGCCAGAAGGGCCATTACCCCCTCTTAACCCCTTAATTATGAGACTAATAAAATGGGTATACACTAAGGCCCATATGTATAGTGAATAGGTCTTTTATGAAATCATTAAAAGAAAGTAAAATATTATAAGCTGGGTATACGCTAAGGTTCATATGTATAGTGAATAGGTCTTTTGTGAAATCATTAAGAGAAAGTAGAATGTTATAAAATGGGTATACGCTAAGGTTCATATGTATAGTGAATAGGTCTTTTATGAAACCATTAAAAAAAAGTACAATATTATAAAATGGGTATACTCTACGGTTCATAAGTATAGTGAATAGGTATTTTATGAAATCATTAAAAAAAAAGGTAGAATGCTATAATATGGGTATACGGTAAGGTCTATGTGTGTAGTGAATAGGTCTTTTATGAAATCATTAAAAGAAAGTAGAATATTTTAAAATGGGTATACGCTAAGGTCCATATGCATAGTGAATAGGTTTTTTATGCAGTCATTAAAAGAAAGTAGAATATTATAAAATGGGTATGCGCTAAGGTTCATATGTATAGTGAATAGGTCTTTTATGAAACCATTAAGAGAAAGTAAAATATTATAAAATGGGTATACTCTACGGTTCGTATGTATAGTGAATAGATTTTTTATGAAATCATTAAAATAATGCAGAATATTTTTTAATGGGTATACGTTAAGGTCCATATGCGTAGTAAATAGGTATTTGATGAAATCATCAAAAGAAAGTAGAATATTATATAATGAGTGTACGTTTAACTCCTTATGAAGAGTGAATATAGCTTTTATGAAACTATTAAAAGAAAATAGAATATCACTATTTTTCAAAAAAGGTCCAAAGCGTTTATTAATTCTTACTCAAATCAATTTAAAAATAATTCAGTCGTTACAAAACTCGCGAATCAAGCTTATCAAAATAACACCCATCAGCAGTTTATAAATGTTTGACTTATCACAGAGATAATCAGATATGTACATCCTCAAGATAATCCTACACTAATTAATCGAAAAATAAATCTAAAATATTTGAAATCTAAGCTTCGTGAAAGATGAGAATGTTTGTGAAGTATATGCTATCTTCTTAAATTAGTTGGCAAAGTATCTCCATTTGCTCCATTTGCTCATTAAGAAAATTCCGAAAACTTAGCAACATATTTTAAAAGATTTGCCTTGTTCAATTGAAATTGCCGAGGATAAAATTGAACCCTTTTGCATACTAAATCTTTAAAGAGACTTGCAAGAATATTAAGCACGGAAAAGACTTTACGTCATTTGTTACAATTTATCCTCCTGCGTCTGAGGACCGAGGAAATGAATAAAAAAATAATAACAGCAGTAATAATTTAAAATAATAGTGTTAATAATATTATCAATTTAAAATAACATTAATACAAAATAGTAATGTAAAATAAGAGTAATAAAATTAATAATTACAATAGAGAATTAATAATAACAATTTGAAATAAAAATAACGGTGATGATGATGATAATAATTCGAAATTCTAGTAATGATAATTGATTATTATTACTTAAATTTCACAGTAGCTGCAGCAGCAGTAATAAATGTGAAATGATAATAATAATGAAAAATTTACTGAAACAATTGAAATCTTTGCGGCACAGAAAATTAGTGTCTTTCCTACTTTTTACTTTCTTTTACGTAGTAAAGGAGGTATTGTCATTGAGCCAAGATTTAAAATGAGCTAAGTGACATAAACGGAAAAGTACCGAATTCTCTGTATTTACCATACTTTTCAATATGTTGATTTTTTTTTTTTTAATTTAAGAAATATTGCACCTAACACGCCGACTTGAATGCATGCACCCATTCTTTTGAGCTATTAAAAATACGTTTATTGGTATTATTATTTGTTATTGTTGTCTTGTGCCAGCTGAACTGGCCTTTTTGGGTTCGCTGCTTTACTTTTCCAACTAAACCGTAATTCGGTGTGAAGTCTGACTTCTACAGTACGCACATGCCATAAAGATCTGTTTATAGGGTAGGCAACCATTCACTGCGCAACAACACATTCTCAAAATGTAAGTGCAAGGACAAGGGAGTCTAAGAGCAGGACTTTCTCGGTTTCGGTCGGAGATGTTAAGTAACGAAAGTTTATTTTACATTTTAGAAAAATCATCGTAGAAGCATCTTGAACATAATTGATTACATAGTTCTGAAGTATAATAACAAAAATTGAAAATACAAATCATGAAGTCTGCCAAAACTGAAAAAAAAATTAAGAACTTGCAAACAGTGAATAATTACAAAATTAAATCAAAATTCCAAGAACAGGAGAGAGAGAGAGCAAGAACTTGTCGGTTTAGGTCGGAGAAGAAAGTAACAGACGTTTGTTTTACTTTTGAAAATATCATCGTAGAAACATCTTGAACATAATTGATTACGTAGTTCTGAAGCATAAGAAAAAACAATTGAAAATACAAGTGATGAAGTCTGCCAAAACTGAAAATATTAGAGAACTTGCAAAGAGTGAATAATTACAAAACCAAATCAAAATTCCAAGAACAGGAGAGAGAGAGAGCAAGAACTTGTCGGTTTAGGTCGGAAAAGAAAGTAACAGATGTTTATTTTACTTTTGAAAACATCATGGTAGAAACATCTTGAACATAATTCATTACGCAGTTCTGAAGCATAATTTTTAAAAAAAAATTGAAAAGTCAAATGATGAAATCTGCCAAAACTGAAAATATTTGAGAACTTGCAAAGAGTGAATAATTACAAAATCAAATCAAGGTTCCATGACAAAATTATAAATAGAATTCCTAACATAACATAAACAGACTTGATTGCAACTAAATGATCACTATCGGCAGTTAGTCATAATCGGTTGAATTGTACAAGGACAGGAATAAGATTAAGGATATCCATGCCCGAGCCGAGATTTGACCCGAGATTTCCCCATCGCAGTCAGACTTCTCTGACCAATAGGCAAGGCGGTCGACACTCGTATCCTTTAATAGACGTAAAAGGAAGTAGTGTGGCTGTTCACATTAGATTAGTTTTTTTTTTTTTTTTTTTGAGCAATCACATTGCTTATTGTTCTCATTTCACTGTTTTGAATTCCTATGATTTTATTTTCCAACCGCCATCGAAAACCGTCTCCAGGTTGCGTCCATATCCTACACACACGCGCATACATACACACACCTACACACGCATACCTACACACACCTACGCACACACATACACACGCATACCTACACACACACACACACCTACACATACACATACACCCACATACTCACACACTTATGCCTGCACACAGACACAAACACAATCACACACACATACACTCGTGATTAAGAAAAACATAATTTGAACTCCAGATGTAAAAATTCAAATTCCTTTTTTTTCATTTTAGTAAAACTCAAATTTTATTTCCCGAATAAGAAAATGAAATACGTGATATGTTTGATACATAGTAGCTACTTTACCTTAACTTTACTAGAAGAAGTTACTCAATAGAAAACGTTTGAAAACGCTCTTGATTCTAGCGAGCAAGTTATAGCAGAAGACGGAAACGCAGGGTCTGGTTGCAAGGTAGATTGATTCAAGAAAGTTGCAAATGTTTAAAATATTTCATTATGTTTTCAAACTATTAAATATTTCAAAAAAGCTACTTTTAATTAAAAGTTATCGAGAAGTTATGGGAAATATTTCATTATATCGAAATTAATCGAAAAACTTATATAATTACAAAACACTGGAAGAATATGTAATTAACTCTATTGTACGACCATTCAGCAACTTTAAAATTTGAATTTCTTATAAACTTCCATTAAAGTTCCAGATTTAAATCTGAAAGGAATTTTGAATAAAATATTTCTGACTTACTGAAACGTAAACTGATACGTTACGATTTTATTGAACTTAGCATTGAGAGGATGTAAATATTTAAAATTTCCTTGTAATTGAATTTACTTGAGATAGTTATAACTAATGCATGAATGGAAAAAAAATATTTGCTTTTAGATTTTCTTAAATTTAGAATTTATAACAACAAGCATTATTTATTTAAATAAAATAAAACTTGCATAGGAAGATGCATTAAATTAATTTACATAATGTTTTTATACTTACTGAATTTTATTCTCCTTAACAATTCTTTGCATAAGACATTTTCGCTTTTTTATTTTTCTATTTATTTATTTTTCATCTTGCACATCTTCACATGCCTCTTAATCACTAACTACTTGATTTATTTTTTATAGTTAGGATAGTCCGACTAGTGAACGAATACTTTGGATTTTTATTTATTTATTATATTTCTTAGTTTTTCAATTAAAAACTCAAAAGTATTTTATTTGACTTGACGGCATTTCTATACAATTTCAAACAGGAAGCAGGGTTCGTGTTTAATTTTAGGAATAAAAATAAAGGAATTTTAGAAGAGTTTTGAACCGAGTTGTGCACTGAGAAAAATGAAGTTTTCAAAAAAAAGTACATTTTATGCTTTCAAATTTTCTTGAAACCTTTTGTTTCAAATATGAATACCCATGTTTTCAAATGGTGTACTGAATTATTTCATACTCAAAAATGGGTACATAACTTGCTTAATACTTAGTTTTGAAATTATTACGTATTCGAAAATCAGCACAAATACCGAAAAATGAGCACATGTTGATTTGGAGATTTGATGAGCATTTGAATGTTTCAAAGTTTAATATCACATATTCGGAGCCATTTTGACTCTACGATATGTTCAAATTTGAGTACTTTTCGTCATTTTTGAAATTGTTGTTTTTAGAGTGTGGGGTCGTAGTTGGGCTGAATTTAAGGTAAAAGAGTGGGAGTCAAGAGTTGAGGATTCAAAGAGTCAGAGTCGGACTGATTTTGGGCCAAAGGAGTCGGAGTCAGTCAATTTCTCTCCGACTCCGCAGCTCTGGTTTTGAAGAAGAAAATGACATTTTGAAGACTTTTTGTAGTCAATCATTTTCATTTAACAGTGTCACTAAATATATTTCATTTGCTTAAGTGTTTTTAAACATTTTAAACAACAGTTAACCAAGCTGATCTTAACTGCTGCTTGTGATGTAGAGGATAAAACGCAATACATATGCAAATATCTGCATATATTGTACACACAATGCTGCAGTGCTGCAGTTCGAAAAAAAAATCTAAAGCAGTTCTGCTGCAGCGAAAAAATGGGAGGGTGCACCCTTTTATAGAATAGATATCATGGTTAACAACTTTTCTGTTAAGTTAAAAAAGCTGAGTTTAGATTCGCTATGCCACGTCTAACTCAAAAAGTTGACATTTATTTATTTTAACATGTGTTTTGAAACAAATTTTCTTTTTATTTGCATTATTTTCACGATAATAAACAAATATTTCACGGAAGCGGCGCTCCTCCACATTCCCTCTCCCTCCCAACCACAGCATTCTGTATATTATGTTAAAAAATTTTTAGAAATACAGTTTATAACGCTATACTGCCTTGGGTATATTAACGGCAGTATCTGCAGAAATTAGTTTTCGCGATACAGTCGGACCCCGTTTTAACGAACCTCTATTAAACGAATTTCGCGATTTAGCGAATTTTTCTTTTTCCCCAACTAAAGTGAATGTAAAAACCCCTATTTGATGAATAATGAACCTCAAATTAACAAATCATGTTAACAGCCAAAACAATTTTTTGAGCAATCACGATTGCTTATTGTTCTCATTTGACTGTTTTGAATTCCTATATCATTTTATTTTCTCACCACCTCCCTATGCCAGCACCACCGTCTCGCGTCGACCGGCCTCACGATGCTGCTCCTTTTGCGAAAACCGTCTCCAGGTTGCGTCCATATCCTACACACGCACGCATACACACACACGCACCCACACACATGCGCTTACACAAACACACGCGCATTCATACACACACAAGTGATTGCGAAAACCATTATTTGAATTCAAGATGCCAAAAATTCAAATTTATATATATATATATATATATATATATATATATATATATATATATATATATATATATATATATATATATATATATATATATATATATATATTTGTTAATTTGAGTTAGGAAATATTGGACTGTTTTCCAAATGATACATCCATCTTGTCCGAAACAGAAAAAGTCATCGTGGAATCAGCCATTTTTAACGGGAGAGGGGGGGCAACCAATGAATAGCGATTCTGAATAAGAAGGGTGATAGTTAAACTCCTATTAAAACTCTCTTTTTCAAATGCTTTACATGGCATGAAAACTGTAAAAACATATATCATGCAGCAGGTTGTAAATGACATAGTATTTTCTTCTCTCCATGAAGTCGAAAGAGAACTATTTCGAGTCAAGTATCAAGGAAATTTTCTAACATCTGCTACTTTAACTAACAGGTACTTTAAATTTCAAATTAACTAGTGTGCGGGATGCTGATCATGGATATTTTTGTGCAGTTGCTTATTTAGGCTTTCAGATAAGGTAAGAGCATATTTTTCCTACCCCGATATTACGAATATCCTCGATTTAACGTATAAAAGTTTCGATCCCGATGAAGTCGTTAAATCGGGGTCCGACTGTATTAGAAGAGACTCGTTTTAGATTCAGTCCTAACAATAGAAAAATGTTGAAATTAGACGGGGTTTCCCCCCTCCCCCTCTTTTTTTCCAGCGGACCCAAATAAGCAAGTTTATACAATAAAACTAGCAGTATACCGTAGTATATTTTAATACAATCCATGGAGGAGAAGGAAAATCCATTATTATTATGTTTAATTTTGCTAAAGATGAAAGCAAGCAACTCACCAATCCAGATGACGTATACTTGAGCTTAAAGTGGAAAATAACCGCGATTCTCCCAAACAGTTCTTGATAATTTTCTCCGAAATATTCGTTTGTTTAAAGATTAAAAGTACCTTTGGTGTATTATACCCTTCAGAAAAGCTTTCGACTCTCAGCATCTCTTGTTTCGCATCATTTAACCTGAATATGCATCGTAACACAAATTTATAATTGGCTTCATATCAGATTTTCTGTTTACATAAGCATCTGCTTAATTGTGCTGACCAGAGATTTCGCCAGTTTTGATTCATTTCCATCGTTGTTTTCCTAATTGAGTGCGTTTATCAAAATGACGAGTGTTCTTTAAAAATATTTAGAATTTAAAATATATAGAATTAAAACGTAAATAAATGATAGATTTAAAGCTAATGAAATATAGAAATTATATAAAAAATATTGCAAGCACAATGTTTCTTCTATTCCAGCTCTTTGGAATTTAAAATAAATAATTTTCTTCCTTTTAGTATGTAAATAAAATCCCATTTTTAAAAGATATAGTTTCATTGTACATTTATATAAAATATAAAATAACACTCTCCGTCAACAACGGGTGAGAAAAAACAGTATTCACATTCCATCAAAACATACTAGTTATCTATCCGCTTTCTTTTAACATTGCCATTACCAAAACCAATAAATAGCGCAAACGATAATTGAAAGAGTAATGGATAGATATAAGAAGCTGTATGGAAGAAAATAAACTGATAGAAAATAATTGTAAAGCACAGCAGACGTTAAGTTTACAAAAAGCAGTAACACGTATTTTGAGGTTTACAAAGAAATCCTTTTTTATTTTGGAAGTTTCCAACTTCCAAAGCAAACACGGTGTTGTCAAATGTGTAGTTTTGAAAAGCAAACAGTCTGTTCGATGCAGAAAATGTAATTTTGGAATATGTTGGGAAAGCAAAGACACACGAAATATTTTAAATATTAAGAAATTTAACTTTTTAAAACATTTTCGAAAACTTTTAAATCACTCTTAAGTTATTAATGTAGTAAATGGATAATTTTACACAGAAATGGTGAACCACTTTATTTATTTTTTTCTGTTATGATTAACTAAAAATATCTGCATTAATGAACAATAATTCCTGCTATTTCTGTTTGTGAAAATGTTACGATACCTCGATTTAATATAACCGTGATAAAGCTAAGGGATTAATATACAGTTTAAAGCCCTAAATCATCACATATAGTAAGTCAAAAAATCCCCTACTGATACTTTTATAACTACACAATTTTTTCCATTATTTTACATTTTCTTCTCTAATTCGCGTCTTATTTACGTATAAATTATTAAAAAATACGATTCGTAAATGTTTAACAAAAAATCTTCTGTTCAATAACAAAATTAAACTTAAATATCCTAGACATAAATACACAATTTCTTGGAATAAAAACATTAAACTACATACATCAATTAAACATATTATTTATCTAATCTCTGTCTGAATCAAGAAAAAGAATGCCGGATCCTCTAACGGAAAGTAAAAGATATTCGTGGAGAAATCTCTAAGGCTTTGGTGCATTAGATCTGATTCATTAGAACACATGTAAGATGAGAAATCAAGAGAGGATAATGTGGTAAGTTTGTGGAGGAAAGTTTTCCTTCTATTTGGCGGAAGCGCATCTTAAGTTACAAAGAATCCCCAAATATATACTTATTCAGAAGTAATTGCGTGTTTCCAGCGTTGTGTAGTCAGCAGGAAATTCATTGTCTGTAGGTCCGTTGCATGTTTAATAAAGCCATATATGTATATTTGATTATTCCCCTTTCTAATTGCGTGATAAAATATGTCCATTCTTAAACGATGAAAAATGCATTGGACAAAAAAGTAACGAACAGTGAACATGATTTAAAAAGTAAATGTTTGATATTTATAATCCAGAATAATTGAATGTCGCTTACCTTGTTCTGGAGCTGACCACTTTGGTACAATAGATATTGTATTGTCCGTTTTTCGCGAGAAGGCACTTCGCCACGCCCCCTGGAGCGCAGAATTCCATTTTACGCTGGGGTGATTGGTACGCAATCCACGCGCAGACAGCCTTAACTTTGCCGTCCATTTCAATGTGCAAAAAAGTCTTAGTGTCCTTTACATCACTTGCCTGTTGTCATTTTGGTTATTCTTACATTTTAAAAACCGCTGCTTTTACAACAAAATTGCTATGATCTGAATATGCCTTCTGTCGAAAGCAGCACAATAGAATCGTCGGATACCACGTGACGAGGAAGGAATCAAGTGCCTTCTTGTGAAAAATGGACAATATCACTAGATGCATAACTCCGTAGCGACAGTCATCGGCCACCTTAGAACGCGTGAAATTTGAAGTAAACGGGTAAAATCATAGCCTACAAGATTCTAACGTTGTTTGCATTCTATCTTACTGCAACAAAAGTTGTTTTCGCGCATGCGCTAATCGGAAGTTTTGCTCGTCTTTTAGAAGGGCTCGATTGCCCATGGAATCAGTTTCTCATTGTGTATATAGTTAATACTACATCTATGTGATTTTTACGCGGCTTACATACCGTCGGAAAACAAGAAAGGAAGAAAACAGAACATCAGCATCCTTTTTTGATTTGGAATTTATTTCTTTACTTTTATTTGACTTTCTTGAGTTACTATAATTGTAAAGGATATACTTTATTTATTTTTTCCATTCAATCCGATGCCCTTAGGATTGTAATTAGTGTACTTACTTATCTGTTTTAAGAAAGGGTTACTCCATCTCGAAAAGACGTTCAATAAGCTCTTAAATGCGACGGTATCCCAATGCTTTAATAACGGTTTATTGATTGGTTTATTGACAACATACATTTCGAGTTCGTGTACTTGGTCACACAGGACCCGTTTATGAACTCACGTCCAATATGAAAGGTAGCACAATGCAGGCACATAGTGTAGGACAGAATTAAAAGCACAGAGAAGGAAGTTACAACCAGGGCAACGGGCGGGAATCGAACCCACCACCTCGGGATTACTACAATAACGCGCCAGCCAACTGCGCTACCGAGGTCCCTTTAATAACAGAAAGGCTATTCGATACGAATGTAAATAAAGTTAGTGGTTGCTTCAGTTAACGTTCCAGTTAAGAAGGAGATCAATGACAATCGTGTCGATAGACTATTGCCACGCATAAAACATTCGGCTCTTTTTAGTTCTAACTTTCAACTGAAATTTTTGGGGGTTGATATGTAAATTATCATCTGATGACGGAAGAACGACCGTCAATAAACACACTGTTCAGAGACCACAACTAATTTCTACTTGGATGTATTTAACAGCACACAAAAAAAAAATCTGAAGCAACATCCGCTGTTCTGTCATACAAGCTTTCGAACGCTGGAGGATGTGGGTTCGCTTCCCACAGGTGCCTAGGGTGTTATTTCACCTCTTTCTGTTGTAAATATTTCTCGTGTTGTCTTACCTGCGAAGAAAAATTCGAAAATAAAACTAGTCGTAAATTTTACCATTATGTAATTTGTGAGGCATCATTTGCTGTCCTCGTCAAGGAAACCTGAACCCTAGCTTTCACTGACGAAAAAAAAGAAAAAAAGAAAGAAGTATTTTTGAAATTTAAGACAGAAAAAAGCCTAAAAACACAAATTGCATTAATTTCTGGTAAACTATTTAATTCGTAAAAAATATCATTGAAATTATAAACAAAATAAAATTGTAAAATTTAGTTTTTGTTGAAACATTTCAATTTATGATAAAAAATAAAAAATAGATAAAACTTTTAAAAAAAAAAACACCAAGAAGTAACCTTAAACTTTTTCACCGTTTTGGAAAACAAATAAAAATAATAATAAGCCAATAAAAAAAATGTGGGCAATAAACTAATATGGAAAGAAAGAGCAAATATGTTTTCTTCCCTTTATCGAAAAATTAAGTCTTGTCATTAAATTTGCTTATGTGACACATAAACAGATTAAAAAATATTTTAAAGTATGAATAACAATGAAAAGAGTATAGCACTTACGAAAAACATTTTTTTTTTCTCCCAGATGAAAAATTTCTTACTTATCTTATCGAGAAAAATAAAACGCTTTCACTAATACTATAGGAAAATATACTTTTTTTATTCCTAGCATTTTGATTAAACTATTTTAAACTGGCATGTTGGTCAGACTTGGGGATTTTAAACATAAGACGTTAGGCTAAACGGTGGAGAGCACTTGAGAAAAATTTGGTAATTTTAATGCAACAGTATCATAACTAGGTTCAAGATTCAGAATTCTTAGATTAACACAAAATAAATGCAATAATAATTTTACTAAACAAAACAATATACTACTCCTATTCAAATAACAATCGTTTTCTAAACTGCACCCCCCCCCCGTTAATACAAGGCTCTCACGTACACCCATGTACGTGGTTTAACCGGTTGGATGGGTTCCTAAAGACAGCTCTGTTTTTTACTTCCTTTTTAAAAAAAAGGAAGTGTTGTATTCGCAAAAAAAATTTCACTAAAAAATCCGCATTAATTTCCATTTTGCTCACCCCTGAATGAATGCTGAGTATTTTTTTCAACCCGACCACACGTGGATACGTGCCTAAGAACGTATAGACACCCGAAATTTCCATTTTGTCAATTCTCGAGTTAATTACAACGAATTTTCTCGTGACGTCCATATGTACGTATGTATGTATGTGCGTATGTGTGGATGTGCGCATGTCGCATAACTCAAGAACGGTATGTCCTAGAAAGTTGAAATTTGGTACGTAGACTCCTAGTGGGGTCTAGTTGTGCACCTCATCTTTTGGTTGCATTCGGGTGTTCCTAAGGGGGTCTTTTACACCTTTTTGGGGGGAAATCATTGTTCATTTCAATGCAAACTCAAGTGGTGTTATAATTTGGCGGACACTTGGCGATATATCGCCAGTCTTTTGTTCGCCAAGTTTTGTCGCTAACTTGGCGACAAATTTGGCAATTTTTTTTTTTTAATTTTTTTTTGAGCAATCACATTGCTTATTGTTTTCATTTGACTGTTTTAAATTCCTATGATTTTATTTTTCCCCCGCCTCCCTCTGCAGCACCACCGTCGGCCGGCCTCACAATGCTGCTCCTCTAGCGAAAACCGTCTCCAGGTTGCCTCCATATCCTACACACACACGCATACATACACACCTACGCACACACACACACACACACGCACTCATGCCTGTACACAGACACAAACACACATCCCTACATACACACACACTCGTGATTGCGAAAAACATAATTAGAATTCCAGATGCCAAAATTCAAATTAATTTTTATTTTTTTTTAATTTGGTTTTAATTTTGCCACTGTTAGTTATATTTAGAGAGTTAACTATTGAATCACATTAAAATTGCCAATAATGGGGAAATAACATTAAATTGCTGTAAAAGGAAGTAATGTGATGCACACATCAGCTCGTTTTTTTTTTTTTTTTTTTCTTTTTTTTTTCCAGAACAAGAGGCAAAAAAACCCACGATCCAGCACCTCCAGAAAATTTTGAATGGAAATTTAGAAGCCCCTCGCTTAGACGTGCACCAGTCCCCTCAGTGAATAGTTTGGATTTTTGACCGGCTGGCATCGAGCCCGTGAACCTCCCGCTAAAAGTTCAATACTTTATAGATCAGACCACCACAGCCAACGTACAGAACTCTTTAATGACTAAGATGATCATCATATGTCCCCTTCTGAATTATTTCGGGGAGCGTGTCATGTTATCTTCTCACATAGCTGTGGAGCACTAAAATCGCTTGTTTTCTGAAGTGATAGAATAGAAGGCTGGAAATGATTCTGCCGATAGTATTTTCAAACTAATAATTTGAATCATGTGAACTTTCGCACAGTTATTGGATATATGTTATGCTTTCTCAGGACAAGAGGCGAAGGGAAGGGAAAACTTCTCTGATGACGTATGTTTGAACAAGCAAAAAGGCAGTTGCTAATTGCAGTTCTTCAAGAAATGTTGATTCGTGCAGCAGAAAAAAGTAAAGTGTATAAAGTTCTACTAAGAATGTCACTAATTTCTCAGAGACAGAAGGACGTAAGTCACATTATGATGATTTTACAGTCGAGAGGAAAAACTTTTTCCTGTCTAATGCAAAGGATGGGACGCGTGCTCGTTTAACCCTGGTAAAAGAACAGAAAAGGATTTCTTTTTCTAGAATTTCGTTCGCATGGCTCGATGCAGAATAGGCTTCTACATACGACGCACTAATAAATGGAAAATCAAAATTTTTCGACGTACACTCTCTCTGAGGTACAGATTAAAACCAGCACCATCTGAATTCAGGCAAATTTGAGCATTAAAAAACTTAGCACTACCAGGCATCATTTCAAATTTTTTTTGTGGGGGGGGGGCATCTAACAATACAAACTAAGCACATTTTATAGAGAACACACTACAAAACGCATGTGGTAGTGCCTAACTGCATTATGCTTCTAAAATCTGGAGAAAGCAATTAACCTACTTGATCCCAAACAACAGACCACAATACCATCTCTGCCTTTCAAGAGTTCATTCACGCTCGTTGCATGCAAAACAATTTTTTTTTAAAAATGTGACCCGCCTCTCAAAAATGTAGTTAATAAAGACATTGTTTGCTTACTGTTGTCTGGCGACTAAGACTTTCCCCAGTTTTCGTTCCCCTTTACCTATTAGCCAAAAACAAAATCCCCATACTCTAATATATTTTTCTAATTCAGAGCAAGCGTATTTATAAATATATATAGTTGATTATTCTACAGTGTTTTGGGTAAAAGGAGTATCTGCTAAAAAATTTAATATTCATCATTTTGCAATTTTGTCATTTATTGTACTTCAGCTTCCTTGTGCAAGCTTGCTTGTTTGATTGAAAATAAAGCCCTTAAAAACGTTAAATTACGATGTGTTACTATTGTTTGTGGGGAATCCGTAACGCATTTCTTCAAATGTTTGAAAAACTTAGTTCTGCAGATACTGCTCTTTACCATTCAACGACAATATTCTAGGGGAGAGCGCACGCAATTATGCAAGAAGAACAAACGAAAACAATATACTTTCCTTCATTAGTTGCACGTATATGTGCATTAGGGTAGTTCAAAAATAGACTTGTGGATAGCAATATACTAGAAGAATTTTAGCTTCCTATTTCAACTGAAAGAGAGTGCTTAACCCCCTCCCACATACTTAATCAGTATAGGGAGGGGGTTTAAAAAATACATTGAACTGAAAAAACAATGTTACATATTATAATATACACTAGTAATATGCATGTACACATTGCAATAAAATATTTTTTTACGAAAAAACAGCTGGGGAAATTAAATGTTTCTAAACGTGTGGCATTTTCTATGCTACGGCTAATGTTAAATTGAGGGTTCATTGAGCACCCTCTTAAAATTTGAGTAAGAAGCTAAAACTCTTACAGCATAATACTATTAATAAGTCTCACAATAAAAGATGGGGTGTCCTGGACTCTAGCTGAAAAAAAGTTTTTTTGAACCACCCTCATGTACATGCTTATATTGTAGTATTCGGTAAAATTCAGAGCTCGTTCGGCAAATTGAGCCCCCACCCCTAAATTTTAAGTACGGGGTGCCCCTGCCAATGTGTCACCTATTGGATATGTCCCCTTCTTGTTCTAAATACAAAAATTATCCAAACAAAAGTTTGAATTTTCAGTAATACAAGTAATATTTGGTGACTGTTTTCATAAAAAACATTTTGCTTCAAAATAGTTGAAAAAGAAATTATTCTCCTTCTCCTATAACTACTGCTGGTAATTTGTATTAATATCGGAAGAAATATTGGTTGGAGATGTTTCGTTCTTTGGGGGATTAAATAAAGGTTTTTTTTCTTTGTGTATTTCAATGTTAAATATAAAACCGGGTAAAATTGGCGCTGGCCCAGGTCTTCATTGCTTAGCAACTAATGCTTAGCAACTTAAAAGTATTATTTTTTTAATTGTTTAACATATGCCTTTTTTTTTCTTTTATCATTTTTCATATTTATTTTTCAAGATAAAACTTCCTCTATATTAGTTCAACGATTTTACAATACATAATTTCGAGAAGATGAAAGGGGAAAAAATCATAACGATGATATGAAGAAACAAAATAAAATGTTTCTTTTCCCTCTTCAAAAGCATTGTGTTTCCAATTTCAAACAAGATACGATTTTTCTCCCTCCCAATTTCAGAACAGATAGAGCATAACTTTGAAAAGTTAAAAAGTTCTTTATTCTTTCCGCGTGCTTGGATTTTTCTTTTCTTCCTTCGAATCAGATCTTCCTTATTCCAATAACGATAGTGGAAGACGTGTCACTGGTTTGAGGAGTTGAGAAGCAGTCGTGAGGAACCTTGCAAATGTTCAATGTCAAGGCTTCTTTACTTGATGAAAGCTAAGACTTTTTATTTGTTCCCAATATTATAAATCCAGCGAAAATGTCAAGGATTTAATGTTTTTTCTTTTTAGTTTTGCGATAATTTAGAAAAGGATATTGAAGGGGATTTTTCTTTTATTTCATTTTCTTGCCCTCTCTCGGCTTTTTTTTTTTCCTCTTTTGTATTTATTTATTTTATTTTATTTTAATTTACGTTTTCTTTCTTTATTTATTTATCTAGAAAATTGCCCGTCAAGGTATGACGGTGAAAATTGCTTCCGCATTTGAATGAAGAAACTGTCTGATTGATGATATTTTGATAGTTGAAATTTTAACCCTAACTCCAGTGGATCAACCCTAAAATCCAGTAGATAACATTCAATGTTGACCATTTTCACGTTTCTTCACTATCCTAAAATGACAATATTACCAGTAAAACAGTCAAGTTACCGGATCCAGTTCAGCTCTGCCAAAATAAAACATTTCCCTGCATGTCAAATATTACCAAAAAATATTATCATGCAGTGGCAGGAGTTTCATTGTTGATGACGTCAGCGTTACTCGATCATTTGCTATTATATATATATGAGGATTTATGTTGCGAAAATAAATGTTTAAATAATTTCTTTTTCACGCAGATTTGATATTTATTTTTGAAACATCAATTAAAACAATTCGATTGACATTTCTGAAAATATTAATTACAACAGTCAATTGACATTCATTAAAATATCAACTACAACATTTCGATTGACATTTCTTAATATATCAATTACAACAATTCGATTGACATTTATTAAAATATCAATTACAACAATTCAAGTATGTTGGGAATGATATCCGCTTCTCGTGCCAATGAAGTTTTTGTTACACGTAGCGGAGTTTTCCTTTACATTTTGTTTCAAATACCATGAAAGTGAAGTGCAAAATTTTGCAGTCGGCAACGACAAAATGAAAATGATGTTGGTAAAGAACCATCTGTCACAATCGCTACCCTATCATCAACTTGAAAACTAAATTAAACAACCTTAAAGTGTACAAAAAGCGTTTAGTAACGGGTAAAATCTTCTCTGCCGAAATCAATCATTAAATTTATCAAGAATATTTATTAAATGAACACAAGGTAATTTAAACTGACGACATAGGAATACAAGGTAAATTTTTACAATTGTTTTCATCAGGCAGATCCCACAGTAAAGTAATTAAATAAAAGAAAAAATTACATCGCATTCTTCTACACTTGAACAAGCCTCATGTGCCCAACCTCGATATGAGTTTCACTCCAACTCACATTTGAATTTTCCCCCGGTCATTGCTAAAAATTCAAGCCGCATCACTCTCTGGCTGCTCATCAGATGATTTCATAGATTCTATATCTTTGATGATTGCCTCATGTATTTTGGTTTACGATTTATTTGAGTTACGTTGGTATGATCTATAGTATCCCTATTCTTTCCTATGAGGTTGTGTAAAAAGCTTTAGCTTTTTGAAGACCCGCTAGTGCAATCTATTGCATCCGGTCTTTTATGAGCGCCATTAAGGCACGGATGTCAATGGCACAGAGAACTTTGATGTCCTGTTCCACATCAGATGGCTGTTGTTAACACCTAGGCTTTCACGATGAGAAATTGCAGGAAGAATTTAATTTGGCCGAGCGTGCCTCAACCGAAGAGGCCATTAACGTATCTTTAACATTCCACATAATCATGCCACGTAGGCGATGGCTGTTTCCTACATCTCAAAAATTCACCAATTCACAACTTAGACCTCGTGTTCATTTCATGATTTGAGAACCCACACCCAAAAACGAACGATGCCAAAGCCTAACCACAACACTAAACACCCGACTATTCAGTATAAATGAAAATTCTTGAAAGATGAACTAAAATGTATGAAAAATCATACCTTTCAGAAACATGGAACAACGTAGAAATTCGAAGAGAGAAAAAAAAACTTTTAAGAATATAAAAAGTTAAAAAAAGAATAATTTCGAAACCAATCAGATATTCTTGATTGCAAAAACTTCAATTTGTCAAAAAAATTCAGTTTTGTATTTGTTTATTTACTATATTTGGAAGGGGTTTTTTTTTTTTTTTTCATGGTCTGTACTAGCAGCTCTTATAGTTTCGTCTGAAACTCTTCTTTAAAAAATCGTTCTTGATTTTCTACGCGTATTATATTTCTGCTTAAAATACTTGAATTCCAGATACATCAAAACCACACATATGCATCTATTTCTTTTTACTTTCATAGATGGAGCTGTAATACTCCATCTCGGCTTTGATCTTTGAAACATCTCTCCGGGGCAAGCCATTCCATTAACATTAAAAGATAAGCATTATATTTCCTTTTGAAGTTATGTTGAGTGCGGAGTTCTGGCTTATTTGCTTGGAGATTTTCCCCAGCTTGAAATCTATTAATTTTGAATTATTTTCTTCTCCCTGAAGTATTTGACAGCAAAATGACACTAAGATGATGTTAATGAGAAAAGTAATTGTTTTGTTAATTGAAATAATTTTGTTTTCATGTGGAAGTAATCGCTACCTTTTAGCAGTCAATGAAATATTTAACTTAATATGAATACTTTGTTTTATTCATAAACAAAATTGCCTTTTCTTGGGGATTCCATTAAATTATTTTCCTTTAGCATCCATGTCAATTCAACTAGGGGTGTAACATGATGGTCTCGGATTTTTTTGAATTTAACATATGTGAAAATTCATAAAAGTTTAAGAAACACATTTCCCCCCCCCCCCCCAAAAAAAAAGAAAAATTCTTGATCCGAGATGCAGGCCGCCAAAGATGGCGGTCTTGTCATGATTTCTCACTTGGGATCTTCGTCAAAATTTTTAAAGCACATTATCTCAGGAACGGTAGAACATATTCTATTGCGGTTTTATTTATTTATTTATTTATTTATTTATTTTTTGTTTTTTTAAACACATGTTGTATATTTTTTAAACAAATGTTGCATAGGTTTTTAACATATGCAACATTTTGAAATATGTGCTTTAGTTTTTTTCCACAGTCTTTTTTTTTAAGTTTAGTTTTTTTTTTTAATTTTTCTCAAAAATGCCAATTTAAATTTTTTTTCTTTTACAGTTTATTAGTACCACTGAGAACTACTCTCCCTGAAAAGGAGAGCTTCCACTTTTTCGTTTAACAGATTTTAGAAGCATTTGAAAGAAGTATCATAAATCTGTTTATAAATCTTCCTCTGTGATACAATCTTTTCACAGAATTTAAACATAGTAACTAGTTTACTCAATAAGTTAAGGGAAACATACTTTCATTTCAAAAAAAAAAAAGTTTGCTATTAACTACTCATAGTTAGTGCTTTTAATATGATATCAAGAAAACTAATTTTTTTCTAAAGCAAAAGAAAAAAAAACCTCGGTTTCGTTTATACCTCATACCTTAAACTTTTCTTCAGATTAACAATTAGTTTTTTTTTTTTTTTTCAAAACCAATTACAGGATAAAAACCAAAAAACATGTTATATATACAGGGTACTAGGGTTTCCAATCCTGCACCGAATTCAGTTCCGCGAGATTTCCGGATTGTGAGGAACCAATCCCCCGGGATCCCGAGGGATTGACTTTATTCTTCTAAAGTAATTTTTTATGTCAAATAGAAAAAATTGTGTATTTTAGGAAGTACTGCTTTTGTTACTTGAATTAATAGTCTTCTTAAATTCCATACAGCAATTGCAAAGCACCACAAAGTCAGATTCTAATTAGCAATTATCATTTGGTAAGCGAAAATGTGCTGCTCGTATAGGATGGTAAAGGATTTTTGCTCTAAAAAGAATGCACTTAATGGAAACACGTGCTGTGGCTCCACTGCAATTGGTTTTAGTAAAATTAAATAATTGTGGACATTTAGATGAAAAATCAGAATTAACTTTATCACCTTTTGAAATAGATTTTTGTTTTACTTTCCTGTGTTTTTTCTCAAGAACTGCTTTTGGGCAAAAGCGATGTCGAAGTAGTGGCGAATACATAAATAATGTCAGATTTTTCATTGCTTTCTTCTTTGCAGTGCACTTTGGATTGCACTTAAAGGCTTTGAGCGCATTACTAAAACTTACAGAAGTGCTCAAACATTGCATTCAGGCTACTCCAGTGGGTTCTGGAACATGTAAAATACAGTTTCTCTATTTTTTCTAAAGTGTAATTTACTGGATTTTAAATTTTAGTGATACTTTTCGAAAATGCTTATAAGTTTCATGCATTTTCTCAATTGCTGAAAGTATGAAAACTGAAACCTCGAATGAAATAACTAATTCATTCTTCATGAGACACAGTTTTTCTTGCTCTTCTTGTAGATTTCTCTTCTGCAGACGAATAAGAAGATTCTAACTTCAAATGATGCTTTTGAAAATAGTCGTTTTATGAGCGGCAAAAAATAGAAAAAGCTTGAATGGAAAAAAATTGCGGGATTGGGAATCCCGCGGGATTGAGAGAAAAATCCCGCGGAATCAATCCCGCTAAACGTTGCTTTTAATAAGCTTAAAAGTGCAACTGTTCCCATTGAAAATATTTAATTTTGCTCTAAAAATATGCCGAGTTTACGAACCGGAAAAGTTATTTGCAGGGATGAAAACCATGCAGAATTGCAGAATTTGTTTTTCATGCATTTCAGTTTCTTATTTTATTGCAGAATTTTTTATTGCGCACATTTCTTTGTGTTAAATCTTTGATTTGCAAATGTCCTGACTTTTCTTGCTCCATTTTTCGTTCCAACGTCTAAGTTTGCGGTTATTTTGTAATGGCTAGCATTTAAGAAAAGTTGGCTGTAGAAATGAAAATGATATATATTAAGACACACATGTCCTACTTTCAACAACTTTTTTATTAGTTTTATCAGTTAGTTTTAGCGTTGCTTTATAAATTTATTACATTTGATTACTAACAAAAGAGAATTTGTTAGTTCACTTTTATTTTGCTGTGGAAAGACTAATTCAGCAATTTTTTTTTCTTCCTTGAAAATAAACATTACATTTAAAATTGAAATTATATTTTTATTTACGAATGTCATTTACTGCATACATATTTATTAAAATATTCACGACTGCATTGCATACAATCTCACTTATGATTTAGATTCGTTTATTTTTCCTGTTTAAAATAAGTTCTTCAAATTTAAAATAAACCCAATCCAACTTGAAGTCTTTGAGTATGAAAACTTGACACACTATTTGTTAAAACAAATTTTTTCTTTATTTTAATGAAAACACGAGCAAGAACACGATATTCAATATAAAAGAATATATTTTAAAGTCAGAAATTGTTTTTTAATTATATGTTTTATTAACCATTTATACTTGAAAAATAAACCTGTTTCTTCTGGAAAAGTCGATTTATTTTGCAATCGTGTGTGGAACAAGAGATTTTTTTTATTATTATTATAGCTTTGTTTTCTATTTATTTTTAAAAAATAACTTTAACTGCTGCTAATTGTCTGCAACAAACATCTCACCACTGCTTTTAAAATGAAAATGTACTTCATTTCAAAAACTTTTGCACCAACTAACAGAATTAAGAGACAAAGCAAAAGTAGCTTTTGTTCTAGATTTCGTATGTATAATGCGCTAATGAATTTTAAAAAGGACTATTATTTGTTCTGAAAAAAAGGAATGTTTTTTCTCCATCGTAAACTAAAAAACTTAAACAAAATCTTTATTCAACTAGTTTTTATGAAAAGTTAAAAAAAAAAAAAAATATTTTTTTCATTGAACGTAAAGTCGTTTACATCCAAAATCCTTTTTCTCCCTAAGAGAGATGAAGCACTTTATTAAAAAAATATCAATTGTTGCTTTGCATAAAAAAAACATTTTAAGTGTAAAAGGAGCCCTGAATTTTTAAATCAAACTAAAACGCCTTAATAGTGTTCATTGCTATCTAAATAAAACGTTTTTATTTGAATGATCCAGAGGATCGGTTGCATTAAATGTTTCTAGTTTCCCTTAAAAAATTGATCTTTATTTGTAAAAGCTTACAAGTTGTGTTACGAAACATGGGTTTATCAGAAATATTAAGGGAAGTTAACTTTACATTTTTGAATCATAAAAAATTTGCTTTAAAAACTACCTCAAAGTAAAAAAAAAAAGATATGATAGAATTCTCATTTTAATATTCTCATATTGGACGAATAAATCTTCAGACGGCTATAAAATAATTTTTAATCAAATTAAATTACCTAAATGTACATTTACGTATACATTAAGGATGTACAAGTAATCACAGTAATAAATGGAGATACACTAGGTAAAATATAATATAATAAAGGTATGATTAATTTCAAATACATATTTTCCTTAAAAATTTAGTTGATGTCTTCAGTATAAAACTATTACACACTAATTTACATTGCATAAAAAACTTTGTTAAAACCTTTTAAGTGTTATATTTGCAAACATTTGCATTAATAAGGTCCAACTTTCAAAAATGTGATTCGTTAATGTTTCAATTATACCAACGTTTTCATTAATGCTCCGTTGACAGACGTATAAAACATGCTTTATTGTATATGGCTAAAATATTAATGAATTTAGTCCAAACTAAAAAACGACTTTAAAAGAAGACTGAAATGGGGATGGCGGTGTTATTGTAAAACAGAAGCTGGCAACATGAAAGTCATTGGAGCAGAAAAACAATCTATAGGAATCAATCAATTGAAATATTTGTCGATGCTTTGATTTTGCGTCGCTTTCATTTATGCGTCGTTTCACTTCAGTGATTTGAGAGTCTTATAAACATTGCTTAATTAGACTTATACACTGTATCTAGCTAAACTAATAATAAAATAGGACTAAAAGACGACTTCAAAAGGAGACTTAACTTTAGACTGAAATGGGGTATGGTGGAATTATTGCAAAACAAAAGCTGGTAACATGAAATTAATTAGAGTAGAAAAACCAATCAACAGAAATCAATCAACCTAAACATTTGTCAATGCTTCGATTAAGCGTCGTTTTCATCCGTAGTTTCACATCAGGCCGTTGAGAGACTTATAAACGTTGCTTACTTAGATTTATACACTGTATCTAGCTAAAATAACAATAAAATTACACTAAAACACGACTTCAAAAGGAGACTTAACTTTAGACTGAAATGGGGCATGGCGGGCTATTCAAAAGCTAAAAGCTAGCAAACATGAAATACGATAGAACAGAAAAACAATCAATAGAGGAAACTAATGCAGGGTTAGATTCACGTCGCTTCCTTTCAGATCATTCATCAGAAATCAAAACAGTTGTTAATAATAAGAAGGTATGGGAGTAAAATTGAAGATCCATAATTATAAAGTGTAAGGTACACTACGATTAAGCATTAGTTATGCTAATGTTATACGTAGTATTATAAATACAAGTGGACGCAAAATGCTGTTCCGATAATAGTAAACATGTGAAATAGGTCTGCCAAAGAAAGAGTCATTACTATTAAAGTGAAGTTGCGCTATACATAAATATATATATATATATATATATATATATATATATATATATATATATATATATATATATATATATATATATATATATATATATATATATATATATATATATATATATATATATGTATGTGTGTGTGTGTGTGTGTGTGTGATGAGAAAATACTAGCAGCAGTTTAATAGAAAAAGTCGAAAGGTTGAATCTAGAGCTAATCAGTCCTGAAAAATTCAATAAATATGGTCAAAAGACCAAAAAATTAATTTACAAACTAAAAAAAGTGTTTAAGCTCCAGTGTATGTAATACAGAGTAACATTGGGCTAAACGCACCACATGTTAAACTATAAACAATAAACAAGAATTTAACCTAAAATTAAAAGCAGGGGGTTTCGCCTGAACTAATTAGGAAAAACGAGTTCCGATAATTAGCCATCCACAGGACAGTACCTGCCGATAACTTAAATCGTCTTACCCTGAGATCCGAAGGTAGGGAGAGGTCAAAGTCCCTTGAGACCAAGATAAGATAATTTAAGTTATTGGCAAGTACTGTCCCGTGAATGGCTTTTGGAAAACTTAAATTCATAGTTCAGTTGCGCATCGAAGAGATCACAGGTGCGTCCACATAGTGCGAAAACTAGGTGTCAAAATTCTTGTGAAAACAGCATCTACTGATAGTGGTGCCAAGTGAAAGAAAATGGATGCTATATCGAAGGATATCACTGGGTCTGCAAAAGATTGTGCCTCTAGCATAGTTCTGTTAGATAGAAGAAGAAAAACATTTTTAAGTTCTCTTTATATATGAGCTATACTAAATTTTAACAATTAATCTTTATTTTAACAAAATAAATTAATTGACTTTAGTGATGTTTAAAACAAACTTGAAAAATTGAGTCTATAATATTGTCCTCATCACTAGCGCAGCCAGAAATGTCTTCTGGAGGGTTTTTTTTTTTAAATCAAAAATACCTTCAGGAAGTTTTTTTGTTCAAAAGGCCTTCTGGGGGGGGGGTTGATCAAAAATATATCCTGGATGGGGTTTTTTGTTTAAAAATAACTTCCGAAAGGGGTTTTTGATCAAAACAGCCATTTCATGTGCATAAACTACAGCATTAGAACTTTCATTTATAATAAACTAGAGCCTCTGGGGAAGGTTTTCGCATCCAACCCCCCCCCCCCCCCATCGTTGCGCCACTGGTCCTCATGTGTATTAATATGTAACGTGTTAGAACGAATCCTTCCTCATAAGTGAATTTTAACCATTACAATAAAACCTATTCTGCAATATTATCACTGAAACTAGCGATAGAATAAAAGGTTACTGGACAGAAGACGGAAATATTTATGTTCATTCATCAAAAAATAACATGAAAACCTATCATTAGTTCCGTAGCTGACTATACCTACCCTGCGGGCTATTAAATCAGTCTATAGAATACGCAGAAAATAAATGAACTTTGACAAAGTTTGAAGGTAAAGTGATAGATAGTACTATGTTACGTGTGAAAGTATCTCTACTTAACAATACTGTCAATAATTCCTGGGCTGAATTTTTTTGTTAATCATAACAAATATAATTTCCTTGAAAAATTGCCACCATTCAGAAATTCGGAGCGCAAAAAAATCATTTTGTTCCGGACGAGAATTATGTTAAAGAAAAATGCTATGTAATAGAAAATAAATCACCGATCAGGACATAGAGGCAATGAATGAAAATTGGAAAAAAAGATTCTTCGTTCTTTTTTTCATCGCATTAGATGTTATATATTGTTATAAACCTAGACGTTAATGGTGCACAAGGAGTAGTCAATCACACATCTTAGATCTAAATTTGTTGTCTTCGTACGTTTTAAATTTTCTAGATTAGTGAGAAGAGTTTTTAAAACCAGGGCTGAGGAGTACATATATAGGAGGTTAGACTTATCTTCTTTACTAATAATTAAGATGAAAGTCTGTATGTCTGGATATGTCTGGATATGTGTCTCTGGATTCTGGATGTCTGTTACGCACATAGTGCCTAAACCGTTCGGCCGATTTTCTTGAAACTTGTCACAAAATTAGTTCGTAGCATAATGGGGAGCACCTTTGAAGCGATTTTTCGAAAATTAGATTTTGTTCTTTTCCTATTCCAATTTTAAGAATATTTTACCAAGCAAATTATCATAACGTGGACGAACAAATTACCATAATGTGGACTAGCCAATTGTAATATTGTGGACAAGCAAAGTACCATATGCGACCATATGGGCAAACAAATTAACATCGCAAATTGGCGAAAAATTCATCATCCATTATTTATAAATAAAAAGGGGAATCAAATGACCTTTTAATTTTCTACTACGGGCAAAGTCGTGTGGTTACCGCGCTAGTTTTATAATAAAAGAGTCTGATTCGCACTGATTTTGGAGTAAAGGAGTTGGAGTCAGAGTCGGGAATCGAAGATTTGAAATTCCAAGAGTCGGAGTCGGTTATTTTCCCTGAAAGTCCGCAACTCTTCCAGTGCTTTCAGTGTAGGAGTAGGACTGATTTTGGAGTTGGAGTCGAAGACTTTAAAATTATCGGAGCCGGAGTAGAATATGTTTCCTCCGATCCCGCGCCTTGATTAGTTTATTAGCAGCCCTGATTAGAAGTTTTTGATCATTTGAGTAAAAAGGGGGTTTCCTTTTTTTTTTTTATGGTCTGACAATCTAAAATACTTTTAGGAAAACATTGGCAAATCCTAATTTGCTTAGCCCAAATTTAAAATAGAAATTGCATTCGAGTGTTTCAGAGTCTTCAATGTTAGCAATCAAGCTATTTGATGAAAATATCCATGTACACGATAATTACGAGTGTGCAACTTTCATTGCTCAAAAAAAAGAACATTGAATAGGTCCTTGCTTTCAACTTGATGAAAAGAATCAGTTTGAATAAAATTGAGCATATTTTTTAAGCCTTAATTGACAATTTAATCCTTTAATCTGACAAATTTGTCAACAATTTCGATGTCAAAATTATACCCTCCTCGTGTCCTTGAATTTGTTTGAAATCTATAATGAGACCTCATACTTTATGAGAAATCAGTACTTAACAGTAAGATTTATTGAGTAATCACTGATACTTTTTTATTCCGCAACAAGCGGAGTTTTCACATCACTTTGCTTTTATGAAGACGGGAAACATCTTGCACATTTTTAATTTTAGCACCATTCAAAAGACATAATTATTTGAATAAGATGAAATTTTAACGAAGTGTATTATTCGAAGGGAATTGAAACTTATTTTGAATTTTGCGAAGGCTAAAACTGATTTTTTGCTGAAATTTTTGCTGATTGAAATGTGTCTTAAACTTTTGAAAGTAATATTAAGAGTCAGATTTTATAAGAATCGGGCAGAAATGAGGTTTTCGGACATACACCATTTTTGATTTTACTCAAATTTTATGGTGGATTCTTTTAAAAATTTTAGAAGACATGTAATTTTTCTTTTCCTCCAAAACGATTTTTGGGGACCTGTTAAAATTCGTTTTGTGGAACCCGACGTAGAGGTTTTTCCAGAATTTTTTTTAAAAATTCAATTATTTCCGTGTATTGAGCATCCGCCAAAGAAATCTTGTGACGACAATATGAAATTTAGTACCTAAATTCAAATATATCGTAAATTTTGTGGCTGACCTTCAGTGGACCCTGGCAGGGGTGGCTAAACTGGGCCGAAGAAAGTAAAAATGTGTCATGTTTTAGACCTCCTGGTTCCATACACAGAGGCTCCACCATGGTTTTTGTACATAATTTGTGCAATAATCTATGTAAATTAATACAATACCCTCATTAGTTGCTTGGCTCACACTCTGCACTGCCGAAAATTGGCGGTTTTTCTATCGAAAAGTGCTAAAAAGCGCAATTTTCACGAGCATTTATTTCAGTGCTTTAAGAGTAAGTGTAGAACTGGATACCTGCATTTCAAACTAGAGTATGTATATTTTCCCAAACAAGTGACAGAGCTATGGGCAAATTCTTTTCAAGAACACAATACGTATTTATAAACAGTAAAATGAACTATTCAGTTTTCAATTCAGTCAACATATCCATATTTAAATTTTCCCCCAGGGACTTCCAGATACTATTTAAAAAACTAGTAAGATCAAAAACTCACCATAAAACAGTTATAGACTTGCAAGTAAACTGATTATACTTACTCGCCTACTTGTATAATATTATAACTGGAAGCAAAGTGGAAAAAAAAGGTTGTTATTGCGGTAAAAACATAAGTTATTTGTAACACTATCTTGAAGATGATTTAGGCATATTTTTAAATATTTTAACTAAGAGGACTTTTTTCGTTTGATAATTACTTATTTTCTACCATTTTATGTTGTACATTATAGTCACAAAAATTATTTTCTCTGTACGAAACTACCATGATAGCAAACAATTTCAAAGTCATATTTTATTACTTGAGATAAAAGCAATATTATGAAATTATAAAACAAGGATACAATTGCCTAACTGACTAGTGGGACAATATAAAAATGCAAGACAAAGCATATAACTTGAGTACAAGTAACTGGATGCGTCGTTAACTCGTATGCAATTTCCTCTTCTTGAAGGGAATTTTATGAGTCTGCAGACCCATTGCCCGTAGTTCTGTCACTTTTGCTTGTGAAAATACAGATAATCTAATTTTAAATGCAGGTATCCAGTTCTACACTGACCTTCATTGTATTGAGATAAAGACGTGTGAAAACTGCACTTTTAGCATTTTTCGATACAAAAACTGCCATTTTTTTGGCAGCGCTGAGGGTACTCCTTGCAACTAATGAGGGTATTAAATAATTTATATATATTATTACACAAATTACGTACAAAAACCATGGTGGAGCCTCAGTGCATGGAACCAGGAGGCCTCGAACATGTCACATTTTCACTTTCTTCGGCACATTTTAGACATCCCTGCCAGGGTCTACTGAAGGTTATCCATAAAATTTACGATACATTTTATTTCAGGCACTAAATATCATGTTGTAATCACAAAGATTACTTTTGCTGATGCTCAATTCGCAGAGATAATTGAATATGAAAGAATGTCGATTTGAGAAAAACCTTAAGTCGGGACCAATTTTTGGAAATTTTGTGGGTCACAAAAAATTTTTTGGGAAGAAAAAAAAAACATGTGTTTTCTAAAATCATTCGAAGAATCCACTATAAAATTTTTAGCGAAATCAAAAGTGGCATGTATCTGATCTGCCTGACTCTTATAAAAACTGGCTCTTAATATTTCTGCAATACTCCTGCTAATAAGTATAAAATTATACAGAAATATATATACAAACGTTTTTAAGAAGACTGTATTGTAATAAAGTTTTAAAACAATTTACATTAATGAATTACTGTAAAATAGTTAACAGATAACAAAACGCGTACTAAAAGAGGAGTTACTAGTCCTCAAACCAACTATAAAAGAAAGATATTATGAAAAATTTATGCTGAAAAACTTCTTAAATGTGCAGTTGTCAGAACGCAATAGCATCGAATTAGGAGCATTTTCAGTATCCCGCTATTTTTATTAAATTTGATATTAAAAATAACTTGAAAATGTTTCGCAGAGCTGTTTAAAAACTACCTGTAGTGCGAAATTGTATTCAATGAAAATATATTAGTTTCTACCACAGTTTCATTCAAAATATATAAATATTTATATATATATATATATATATATATATATATATATATATATGAAGAAAAACTAACTCCAATTTATTTTAAATCAAAACTATCTACAGCTATAAGAGAAAAAGTAAGTGTTTCTTCAAGAAACTAGTGAGATTTTTTTTTGCAAACATAAACATTCATAACCGAAAGCTCGTTATTTCGTGGTTAGAGTATTTTCGTTCTGGTCACGTTTTGCAATTTTTCTCCGCAAACTTTCAAAAAATTAATAATAATAATAATTTCATCTTATGAACTCGCTTTAAATTTGCTAAAAGCTTTACAAGCCCGAGAAATTAATGTGAACTTATTTGCTCAAGAAGTTATTAAAAATTAATCATACAAATTCCGATTCTAAATTGCACGTTCTGATAGGTCTAATCATTATTTTCTTGACACCTTGCAATAACAAGCTTCAAGTTGAGAAAATATTTTAGTGGACTTTTAGGGGAAAAAAACTTTCCAAACTTTGTTGATTTCAAAGCACGTCATTTTTTTTTCCCCCAATCTCTACAATCTTGGATTGTCAAATATTTTTTTTTTTTCAGTTAGGATGCGAAGTTAAAAAATATAATAACAAAAATTGCCTTAATTATTTTACTTAAGCCGGTAGACCTCGCTTGCCAAACATAACACAAAAGTATATGTTTGGTTGCATGACACCATTGTTTAATTTTGCTTAATACAATTCATTCATGTAAATTTTAACAAAATGTCCTTGACATTTTGTAAAACAGATACATTTACACATAAAAACGATTTGAAGAATTTAAAGTGATCACTACATCATGTTTCCAAGAAATACCTAATTTATTCCAAAAAAAAGGAACGAAATATAGAAAAAGCACTGAAAGACAACATATTCTGATATTAAATTTCACATGCATTTATCATAGGCATAATTGGAGTAGACCTTGCAAGTAAATTGTTCATGTTTAAATTCAGGTTTTTTGGATTTGGTCATCAGTTGGATTTGGTCTCCAGTAGCAGGTTTCCTTCCAAGAAATGAATGCGTGTTTTCAACAAATGAGAAACACCAACTACCTGCAGGTGCTCTTGAAAGAAAACATTAAGAAATTAAGCTACTGTCTGACTATCGATTATATGGAAAGGCTAATATCCGGTCTAAAGGCGGAAATGGACGCGTCTATTACTTTTCAGGGTGGTAGTTTTTCTGATACAGCTGTGCGCGTTTGCCTCTTAATTATTTCGACTCAGTTTTTTAAAAATGACAGTTTTTTCACTGCAATAGTTTTCGAATCAAAACTACATTCGATCCTTATTATCACTCAAAAATAAATTGATTTATTTTATTTACAACATACTTTTGAACTTACAATTTTGCTTTTAAATTTTCGAAAAAAAATGAAAACATTTTAATTTATTTTTGTTGTTTCCAGAAACTCATTTGTTTCCACTGATTTTCACTTAAATGAAGACAATAAATAAATAGTGCTCAAGTGAAATTATGAAGCTTGTGCATGAAAATCCCATTGCTATTATTCCTTCCCCCTAATAGATTCATTTAGATGGAATCGTCTTAACTTAACCGATTGCCAAATTACATACGATCCGTAGTCAAACAGTACTGAAGCTCGAGTTTGTGTTGAAATCTGTTGAATTGCACACTCGAATATATAACGTTTTAAGTGACTAGGGTGTCTCAGGACCCTGCACGAGTTCTCCCAGTTTACAAAATTTTTCGTAACAAGTCACATAATTTGTGAGATGAGTACTTGCATACTTCGCGAAAAATACAACACTGTAGAAAGTTTTTGAATACTGTCCCTTGTAAAGGGTGTCCCAAAATTAACGCAAGATTTGAATTTGCCGCCATTTTTGCAATAAATGGTTGGCAACCCTGAAAAAAGAACAATTTTTCTCCTTGTGATTTAATCTACATACATAAATGGCTACTTCTGTATGTAAGTATGTCTGGGGTAAACTTCAAAATTACTGGACAGATTTTAACCGTTTTCCACCACAGATAGCTACATTATCAAGAAGCAACATAGGCTATAATTTATTTCTAAAACACTTATTTTTAAAAATTTGTGATGGAAAACAATAAATTTCATGTAATTTACCCATTAAATGATTAAATATAAAACCCATTGTTACAAAAATTTGTTGCCTTACAACAGCAATATTGATACAGTGAAACCTGTGTAAGTTGACCATTCGCGGTGCAGTACTTTAGCGGTCAACTTAGACAGGTGGTCAACTTATAAAGGGTGGTAATTTTTTTTTTTTTGTCATTTCTTGCACCATGTATTCATTTTTTAAAGGAATTCACCCTTAATCTTTCTATTCAACTCACTTTCATTGTTTAACATAATTGAAAGTGAAACAATAATTAAAAATACTATTCAAATAAGTTAGTTATTTTTTCCTTGTTTTTTAACTATATTAGACACTGTAGTTTTAGAAATTCCATATATGCCAGCTAATTTTTTCTGGCTTTCTATATTTTCAATTAATTTTAATATTATATACTTTTTATTAATCTCAAGTTCAATTAACTTTCTTTTTGAAGCCTTCTTATGTAAAACTTATAGCACAAAGAGCAACAAGTTCGACTCTCCCAGTTCAAAAAGTTAAAATAAAAATTTACTATCTCTTAATCCCTTGCACCAGAAACATTTAACTTGACTCATTAGCAAGCGCAGTTCTGCGTACCCGCAGTGTGAGGGGAACACGACCTTAAAAGGGCTAATGGCCCTAGAAATTGAGGAAAAAAAACTAGCACTAAGACTTATTCACTTTACAAATAGACACTTTTGGTCACTAGGGAAGGGTCCTACATATTTTGTTGCAGGGTGGCCCAAAATATATAGATCTGTGCCTGCTCCTTTTAGCACAATTCCTGTGTTGCCCCAACGTATTGCAACTGAAAGAAAAGACTAACTTTTCTACTGACACCTATTTTCATTGAACAGAATACAAAAAGCTTTCTCAAGTAGAACAAGAAATGAAAAACAAGTTGAGAATAAGAAGCAGCATAAGCTTTATGCTGCAGTTTAGTTAGTAAAATGCTAGTCTGTCATCAAAGCATCAAAAACATTCTTGGAAAGCTATCAAAATAATAATAAATAAATAAATAATAAAATAATTTGCTGAAAAAAAGTTTAAAAAAATAAACCAAGTGGTCAACTTACAAAGGGTGTTTTACAATACTCCAAACCAAATTTGGTGTACATTAGTGGTCAAGATAGACAGGTGGTCAAGATAGAGAGGTGGTCAAGTTACAGAGGTTTTCCTTCATTATATGAGATAGGACTAATTCCGTTCCTGACAAAAGCGGTCAACATAGACAGGTGGTCAACTTACAAGGGTGGTCAACTTTACAGGTTTTACTAGCAATAATGATTAAAATTTTGAATCAATGCTTCTCTGGAGCAATCATGACATTTATTGCTTTCTTAGGATTTTCATCCTCATCTATATACATAAATGGTTACTTCTGTATGTAAGGTGTCCGGGGTAAACTTCAAAACTACTGGACCGATTTTAACCATTTTTTCACCACAGATAGCTACATTGTCAGGAAGCAACATAGACTATTATTTATTTCTAAAACACTTATTTTAAAAAAGTTATAATGGAAAACAGTAAATTTCATGTAATTTCCCCATTAAAGGATTAAATATAGTTGTTACAAAAATTCGTTGCCTTACAACAGCAATATCTATAGTAACCATAATGAAAATTTTGAATAAAATCTTCACTGGAGCAAACATGAATTTAAAGTCTTTTAAATATTTGGAAACTCTAATTTTTACACACTTAAGAAAACATAGTAGAAAGCTCTTTTTTTTTTTTTTTGTGTGTGTGTGTGTGTGTACTATGTAATTAAATGAATATAGCGCACGATTTTTTTAGTAATCTTTGTTTTTATTAGTTCATATATTTAAAATTCTTCAAATTTTTATTTGCTTTAATGCCGTGCTTTCGTTTCTAACTGAATACTATTTCGTTCTTTATACTTATTTCGATTTTATTTCTTTGGGTAGGGAAGTAGCTCAATTTTTAATCACGTCAAAGCGGTGTGTTTTGAGCTCTTTCAGTTGAAACAGAAAACGAATGAAAGCAGCGATTGTTTCTCACAATTATTACTGATCCAAGCAACACCACGTATTTTTGCTAGTAACCTATAAAAGTAGATTATTGACTGTTACAGCCGTGGTTAGCTTCCTTAGCACTCCAGTGTCTTTATAATATGACACCGGAGTATCGGGTGTTGGATATGATTATGTGCCGCATACTAGTTGTGCGCATGAGTGACAAAAAGACCCCATTTAACAGTTGCTCCAAATATGGCGATTGATCTTTCTCCTTTCCAATTGGAAGTAAACATGGAATTTTTGGTAATGTTTCTGGGCTCGTAATCAAATGTGGTTTATTACAAGTAAAGACTATTTCAATTCGTATTACATTGATAACATTTTACAGCATTTTTGCCTTCAACTGCGAAGTTATCTTTGCCCAGAGTTTTGCTTATTACGGCCCATGTTCTTAAAGATACCATATCGCTTTTCGTTGCTAAAATTACTGAAAAACCCAATTGAAACCTAAATTTTCACTTGGTTTTATTTTTTCTTAGTTTCTGTAAATCATCTAATGAATATGCAAAAGCTGGAGAATTTCAATCATAAAGGAACGAGGTATTAGGTTTTGAACCTTAGGGTAGCCTTGCACCTACGCCCTACATCAAATAACAAAAATTGACTAGGGTATACCGTGACAAAATTCTAATTCTTCAAAGACTGCGAGTCGAAAAAGTTTGAGAACTCTGGGTTTAGAAGAAGAAAAAACGACTTTTGCGCTTTACTTTCCTAGCTTCCGAGTCGTACGTTACGTACCTCATTTTATAAGCGATATTACATTCACTTTTCGAGTAATGTCTGGAGTCAACCCGACCTCTGACTCACACCCATACTGCCGTGAGAAAGTAAAACACAGTGTCTGCTTTTTTTTTTTTTTTTTTTGAGTAATCACGATTGCTTATTGTTTTCACTTGACCTTTGAATGATGTTCCTATGATTTTGTCCCCCCCCCCCCCGTCTTCTTTTGCAACACCACCGTCGACCGGCCCCTCTCGATGCTGCTCCTCTAGCGAAAACCATCTCTAGGTTGCGTCCATATCCTACACGCACACGCATACACACACACACATACACCTACACATACACACACACGCACACACACACACATACACACACATTCATGCCTGCACACAGACACAAACACACACACTCGTGATTGCGAAAAACATAATTTGAATTCAAGATGTCAAAATTCAAATTATTATTATTTTTTTTTTTTTTTTCATTTTTGCTTTGTTGTACAAGCTTGTTTCAGCTTTATTGTTCACGCTTGCTTAAAATGAAGCGCGAAAGAAACGTTGAATTCTATTTCCCTATCGATAGTGCGGAATCCGTAGCGCGTTTCTACAAATATCTTGGAAACTCATTTCTGAAGATACTGCGCTTTACCTATTCACAACAACATATGTCTCAATAATTTGAGACACGTGCTTTTTTTGCCTCAACATGCTTTCTTTTGTTTCGCAGAAACTGAAAAAGGAATGTAATGAAAGAGAAGAATGTTCTGAAATTCGAACATGCCAAAATACTGAAAATTCCTGAGTTCGGACTTAGTGCTGCACTGCCGTGTGCAGGTAAACGGCAGTACCTGCAGTGAGTTTTCCAGACGTTTGAAAGAACGCGTTTTGGAGTCAGTACAAACAATTGATAAATGTTTCAATGAGACGGTTTTTTTTTTTTTTTTTTTTTTTTTTTTGAGCATTCACGATTGTTTATTTTCCTCATTTGACCGTCTTTGAGGTCTGGTTTTTTTTTTCAGCTTGGACCAGGGGCCTCTGCAGCGCTCCCGCCCGCTCACCGTCCTCTGCAGGCCCGGCTCCTCTGGTCCTGAGCACTCTCCCACAAAATCTGCTTCTGCTGGTCAGGGGTGTCCATGTCCTGCACACACACACGCTCATACAGATACACACACGCCTACGTGCATACACACAGATTTACACATACACACATGCGCAACTATACACATGCAACCGCCCAGGAGGAGGGGCACAGGCTTGGAGGGACAGGAGCTGTTTCTGGAAACAACTCCAATGAGTAGGGTCCTGTCGCAACTCGAGATTGCGAAACACATAATTTGAATTTAAAATTTTGGAATTCAAATTACATTTTTTGAGCGATCACGATTGCTTATTGTCCTTACTTGACCATCCTTGATGTTGTGGTTCCTTTTTCAGCTTAAACCAGGGGCCTCTGCAGCAGCACCACCGCCCACCGTCCTCTGCAGGCGCGGCTGCTCCGTTCCCGAGTTATCCGCCTCTCCTGGTCGGAGGCGTCCATGTCCTACACACGTACGCTCACACACTCTCACACACACACACACACACACACACACACACACACACGACTTCACACACATACACTCACACGCATACACACAATTATGCACACGTAACCGCCCAGGAGGAGAGGCAGGCTTGGGGGAGGGGGGACAGGAGCCATTTCTAGAAAACAAAAACTCCTATTAGTAGGGTCCTGTTGCAGTTCGTGATTGCGAAAAACATAATTTGAATTCAAAATTTCAGAACTCAATTTACTTTTCTTTTTATAACTTTAAATTCAATTAGCCTTTTTTTTTTCTTTTTGTGCGTGTGTGTGTGTGTGTGTTTTCGAGCCTTTTTACAGCGGAAACCAAGCAAGCAAGCTTGTACAATAAAAATAACATACAATGGTTGGTAAAAATGGAAAAAAAAATTAAAAGTGAAAAACTTGCAATCACTCCCCTTTACTGTCCACGGCAGTGTGCAGCATATGATTCGTGTATGCTAACTCTTCTTCAACTAGAAAATCTCCCGTCAAGGTAGGACGGATGAAAATTGCTTCTACATTTTAACGAAGCCTTTGCCTGTTTGGTGACATTTTGATAGTTGAAATTTTAACCCTAACTCTAGTGGATCACACGTAAACTCCAGTAGATAGCGTCCCTTGCTGACCACTTTTTCGTTTCTCCATTCCACTGATATGACACAGTCTTAGCAGTAAAACAGTAAAGTTTCCGGATCCAGTTCAGCCGTGTCAAAATAAAGCATTTCCCTGCATGTCAGACATTACCAAAAAATATTATCAAACTATCATGACGTGGAGCGAATCTCATTGTTAATGACGTCAGGAGCGTTACTCGATCATTCACTATTATATATATATATATATATATATATATATATATATATATATATATATATATATATATATATATATATATATATATATATATATATATATGAGGGTAATAACAATTACCTTTAAAAAGTAAAACAAAAATTTGATTTTGTTCCAAAACGTAATGCTATTAATCATCTTTCTGCCCACAAATAAATTTCGTCTCGAAAATGAAGTTCCTTATGACATATTTTTCAAAATTTGTGAATCTTACATCAATCAATTTTTGCAGCATATTCTTAAAGAAGCTTTTTAAACTACTTGTAGCTGACAAATGTGTTTTACTAAGAGGTTTCTAAATTACTACATTATTATCTAAATATTTTTAAGAAACTGCAAATGAACTTTGAGGAACTCTTATCGAAGTATGGCTGAGCAGATGTTCTATTTCCCAGAAATAAATACTGAAAACTATTTGAATAATTTATGTTTATAATCGAAAATTCACTTTGAAAGGGTGTGCTTTAGTATGCGAAAGGGACATAATTAAACGCCAATAAAGCTGTTACCTTTTTCTGAACGCACAATTTGAATGTGGTATAAATCAATGAGATAAAAGGCTAAATAATAAGATAGAATAGCCTCTTTTTTTTTCAAAATTAAGTCGCAGCCAGTTGAATAGATTAATCTAATGATAAGGCTATTACAGAACAGCAATTCAAAATGAAAATTCTGTTCCATTTTTTCACTTTTAAAGTTTATCCCGATCGAAAAATTACAGACATGAATTCATTCCGAGGTTCTTCGAATGGTTATGAATTTGATAATTAATGAAACTAAAGGATAAAACATAATCTTTCGCACTGTGAAGCACTTTGAAGTAAATGGGGGTAAGTGCTGAAATTTTAAATTTGAAGATAGCTAAAACAATAGGTGGGGAGAAACTGTTATCTATTTCAGGGGCAGGATACGGTAATAGTAAGTAGGAGATAGAAAATAGAAAAAGTGGTAAGTGCTGGTATACTGCTGTGGGCAGGTAAACAGCAGTATCTGCAGAAATGAGTTTTCGAAATGTTGTTAGATTCAATGCTAATAATAGGGAAATGTTGCAATTAGACTTTTTTTTCACGCCTTTTTTTTCAGAGGCAATAAGCAAGCTTGTACAATAAAGCTAATGTACAATAGATGACAAAAATGCAAAATAATGAAAAATAATAATAAGTAAATTTAATTTTGACATCTTGAATTCAAATTATGTTTTTCGCAATCACGTGTGCGTGTGCACGTAGGCGTCGTGTGTGTTTGTGTCTGTGTGCAGGCATGAGTGTGTGGGTATGTGTGTGCAGGTGTGTGTATGTGTGTGTAGGTGTGCATGTATGCGTGTGTGTGTCTGTGTGTGTCTGTGTAGGATATGGACGCAACCTGGAGACGGTTTTCGCAATAGGAGAAGCATCGTGAGGCCGGTCGACGGTGGTGCTGCAGAGGGAGACGGAGGTAAAATAAAATCAAAGGACGCCAAAAACAGTCGTATGAGAACAATAAGCAATGTGATTGCTCAATAAAAAATGTGCAAATACTGTCTTTTACCTGCCCCCGCCAGTATACTATAGGGATGCGTCGTTCATAAACGAAAATAGATCTAAATGAACAACTCCTTAAAACGAACGGTGCAGTTCGATCTTCAAATTACCGATTTTTTAAAAAATACTAAGCACTTTTCTTAATGCACTCAAAAGGGTAAAAGAACTTTTCTGCGGCAGAATGGACAATTTAAGTGTTCCTGTAGTTTTCAGTTATTCCTAAGAAAATGACACCACAAACAAAAAAAAGTGCTCGAGTCATTTCAAAGCAAACTTTCCCAGACAAATTTGCATTTTTCAACACTCAAATTTATGATTGAAAGCTAGATAATGATAAGAAATTCTGTACCTGACTTGAGCCACACTTTTCTTCGTTTATGGTGCCATTTTCTTGGAATAATTGAAAACTACAGGAATACTTAAATTGTCCATTTCTGCCCCAGAAAAGTTATTTTGTCCTTTTGAGTGCATTAAGAAAAGTGCTTACTATTTTTCAAAAAATCGGTTATTTCATTCTCTTTAGTGTAAATATATATCAGAAATAATATGATGCTACCATCACGAAACTTCTTAACTAACTTATTTTTTCATATAAATGCCATTCAATAATGTATATGGGTCATTCTCACAGAAATTGTCATTTTCATGCCCTTGTTATACTGTACGAATGTTTTATGACTCATAAATATTTTTAGGGTTCAAATACTTTTCAAAATAGAATTCAACAAGATAGTTTCTATATTCTTTTCTAAAATTTCTATATTTTATTTTAGCTGTGTTTTATGTGAGTCTAAAGTACCAAAATGCCATTCCCTCACTTTTCTCTACTGCTAGTAAAAAATGAGTAAAAATTATTTCTATGAAAACAAACAATAAGTTCACATTTTTGTACCGTTAATTTAAAACATTGAATGATTTAAGTAAAAAAAAATCACTTAAAACTAAATTTTCATTAAAAACTAGTTCAGGCAATTATTTTTAAATTTGTCCACAGCGGGTAATGTCGCTCCGTCACAGCGTTCGAAACATTCAGATCTCAAACAATCATTCCTTCGAGTCCGATTGCACACAAATATGCATATAAATGTATCTTTATGAACGATCACTTCAGCCAGCGATTTGACATAATTTCAAATGCTAATGACTTCTAACTGCGATCTAATTACAGGCAGTTTCAGTCCGTTCCCCCCAAGTCTTAATTTCTGTAGATGCATTATTAGTTGTTTAGACTCCTATTTATCTTATACATGTGCTTACTGGGCTCTTGAACTGCATCAAGCCAAATAAGACTGGTTTTAGAACAAACTAAATGACTCGTCTTTTTTTAAAGGCCATTTCTTTCGTTACTTTCTCTATCATAATGCCTGCCGATTCCGCTTTTTTACTGCTGCCAAAAAAATGAAAAATAATAGTTATTTTAAAGTTAATTTTGTTTATAAAGTTAACAAACTAAATTCAAGGCCGAACTTAAGCAAGCATCAATTTTAAGCATTTGAAACTTTTCAAATTATATAGATCTTCAAAGTTTTTTTTTTTTACTTAAATCAAATCATCAGTTTAAAAGCGTCCTTAAAAAAGGTTTTTTTTTTTCCCCCACTTTATACCAGTTTAAAAATGTTCAGCGAAAGTAAATAAAGTTTTTTTTCTTTTTAATTTTTTTAAAGTGTTATTTTTTGCGGAATATTTCGCCCATTTCTATTGCGGAAATAATTCATCTCTCGCCATTCATATAAATTATATCGGAATCAAGAAAGAAAAAATTCCCATTTCTATTTTTCCTAATAAAAGAACCTTTTAAAAAACGTGTTCTTTGCAACATTTTCCTTTGCTTACGTTCATTTTAAGAAGAGAGATATACGAGCAGAACTTCGTGAAAAATCTTTTCCTTTTCCGCGGGTATTAAATCCTGGTTATTTGGCAAAAGCGGAGATTATTTCTTTTGAATTGAAGAAACATTTGATGATGTGGAAAGAAATATGCATACGCCATATTGCTTTCTTCATGGGTCATTGCTTTGTTTCGATCTCAGAAAAAGGTGGAAATGTCGAGGGTCATATGGGGAAGAGGGTGGGAGAAATGGTTCTCAGGTAAATAATTCGCCCGTTCTAAACTTCAAAATCAACTACTACACAAAATTAGCATTTGAGTAGCACAGCAAACAACAAAAACAGATATCACGACACATGAACCCATTACGTTCGCATCATCAAAGGGACTCGGGACACAAAAATCGTCAAATTTAGTATTTTTTTTTTCCATCATTTAAAAAACTTCTCCGTTTTTTTCTGCTTAAAAGGACGTTTGAGTTTTGATTCTAACTTAATTAGAACGAAAGATATAATTATTTTTGGTGCACGCATTTAACTAATATTATAGTGAACTTGGAAAACTTTAAACGCATTTTCTCCATGATGAAATGTTCCCCGATTTTTCGCATTCAAACTCTTGTAAGTCAAGAACTGATAAAGATAATGGGATGAAATTTGGAGCATATCCTTTTCGAAAAGTTTACTTTCATTTTATTCGGCAAATTTGAAAGAAAAAAAATACGTTTTCCGCAAAAATATATATATATATGATTTTTTTTTTAAGTATCTTCGAATTTTTCGAATTTTTTTTCAAATACTTTCTATTTTTATTAAATTAATATTTTTCAAATTGCCGAATAAAAATTTAAGCCTAGATATTTGTGCATAATGTTTACAAAAAAAAAATTGAAAATTGACCAAGAATATTGTTACAAATTATGTAGATAGTAATTATTTTTGTGATTAATTTGTCTAAATTTGGCGTTCACTAAATTATCTGTCATCTAAAATTATTGTAGTAACGTAACCTGTAAATAGCTTCTTGTAATGAATATACAACCCCTATACATTCGGCTGAAGTATACGTATCCCCTATTTCTTTTTTAATTGATAAAATTTGTGAATGAAATAAGATAACGGTCTGCGATTTTCGAGAAGCATTTGGAATCTTGTGGAATATTTGAGAGCTCTCTTTTCGGTTCTGTATAAAAGCGTTACGCTGGATAAAAAGTTAGTTTCGATTGAGAATTTGTACTGAGAGTGTATTAGCTCTGTTTATTGCGAGGCATTTCGCTGTGTTGTTTTTCGTATTTGGAAGTAAATACGTGTGTAACCGTTGAGTTTACGGTGTTGTGTGATATTTGCTTAATCGCTGATGATTAATTTAGCAGTTGTTGACGATCTTTCCTGTACATAGTGTAAATAAATTTCCTGTGCTTTTAATCAAGAACTGTGTCATCATTTCAAGAAAGTTGGAAGTCGCGCCGGATCAGTTACAATATTTTGAGTTTTAGCGATTCAAAGCGACCCCAATTTTATAAAAAAAACTAAATAAAACATTTTTTTAAATATTTATGTTATGATTTTGCTTATTAAACAGATGGTGAATCAGTGCAAAAAATTTCAAAACTCTAAACTGTTTAATATATATATTTTTTTTTCTAAATGTGTCTCGGAACCTACACCGTAAAAAAAATTCAGAAAACTTCCGGGAAAATAATGGGTAGCTAATAGGTCAGTAACATATCTTTCAAAAAACAGGAACGTTTTCTGCTAAAATTCAGTGACGATCCTGAAATTATCCTGGAATCTTTCTGAAGAGTTCAGAAATCTCCCCGGTTAAGGCCAATCATTTTAATTTAATAATTACAATTTCTTTTCATTGTTTTGGCAACAGTTAAAAAACAACTATGCCATTTCCGTCACATAAAAAGGTTGCTGATAAGAATTTCAAAGCCCTCGCATAAAAAGTATCACTTTAAACATTTAGAAATTTTACTTTACTAGTTAGAATTCGTTTTACTTTTATTTAAAAAAAAATTACCTATATTAAGTCACATTTCGCAGACGTTTTGAAGTTACTCTAAGTCCCGCGAGGAGTCTAAAATACGTCAAAAGGCCATTCTCCGCTGTAAACACTCTGAAGCCCATTTTTTAAAAAAAGAGATATATTTTTTTAGTTATGTAGTATTAAAGCATGTTAGTTGAACCTCTAGAAATAAGATAAAATATTTTTTTAACAGAATTTTTAAGCATAGAATCAATTCTGGAAAGTCAGCAGTATGATTTTTAAGTTTTCTCATTACAATCAAAACATACAAGTTTAAGATTTCTCATACAAATCAAAATTTTGCATGTTGTTAGCTTACTGCAAATATATTATAACATTATAGTTTTTTACTTTCAACTGCGTCTACATTTTGTTCCTTTTCGTGAATAAAAGAATGAAATAAATACTGATAGTCCATTTTTCAAAATAGGAGGACTTTTTTGAACAAAATTTTGATGTCCTGTGCGTAACATCAGAAACATGATCTTTTTTGTTCTTTAAGCTTAATTTTCACGAAAAATATTAATTGTTTTGAATATACTTTTATTTCCCAATTCAAATTCATTCTTAAAATGTTTTTAATGAAGGTTTAATTTTAAATGAAATATGAGCTTTTGAGGTAGATATTTCAATGATTTTTAGTAAGTAACGTACACTGTAAAAAAATTCCGAAACGTTACTGGTTATTTCCGTGGAACGTCTCGGGATTTCAAGCGTTTTCACCTATTTCCCCGTAAAAACAAGTATCTTCACAAAAAAGTTTCCTGAATCGCTACAAGTTGCACGCGTGCAGACTTTTCACTGCTGTGGAAAATATTTTTAGCAACCAGTTTAAAGATTGAATGAGCGTGTTTAGGAAGTGTATCGGCCTAAGGTTGCTTACGGCCTGTCCAGATTGACTAAGCTCCCAATGAGAGCAAAAAAGCCAATAGATAGAGCTTTGCAAGGCCAGGACTTTCAGACAAGCGATATGCTTGGTTCCTCCTTGCATAGCTTTGGCCGTACTGATTTTTATGATTCTAATCAAATACACTAAATCTACTTTACTTTTCTAGAAGGTTCTAGAGACATGACTGGCTGCAAGAGAGGAGATTTCGCACTTCTTCAGAAAGTTTCAAGGTTAATTTCAGAAAGGTTACTGACTTTTAGCAGAAAACGTTCCTGGTTTTTCCAAGATATGTTACTGGAAGAAATTGGGCACATCAGCTGCCTATTATTTTCCAGGAACGTTTCTGAATCGTTTTTACAGTGTATCATCCAAATGGTTACATTGTATCAATTTAAAGTATGTAATTAATTATGTAAAATACTTTTTCTTAAACTTTAACTTAAAATAGTATGTATTATTGCCAATATAAGTTTTTATTTCATTGGAAACCCAACTAGCATTTTAACTTTTGAATTCTATATCTGAGATACAGTAACTTTTAGACATGTCCCGTGCATAACACTAACGAAATAAATTTGCAATTTTTCCAATTAATATTTTGCCCAAAATGTAGCATAATTGGACTGAAGTACTGTTTGCTGCTAGGAGAAAAATATAATGGTAAGATAGAAGTTCTAAATTCACAGAGTTCATGAGACATAGACGTAAGGGTGGTTTTTTTTTTCTTTCTGAGTCCGTGCATAACGGGCATATTAAATCATTTTTTACATACTTAAACTAAAATTATTGTTTTGTTTTGCATTTGAAATTTCAGAAACAATCTTGATTTATGATCCAATTGCAAAAAAACATGAATAAACATCCTTTTAAACTGTTTTTTTTTTTTCACTTTAAATGTCTGCAATTGTCCCGTGCATAATAGGAGAATGGCCTCAAAGATTAATTTAAAATACAAATTTATTTGCAGTTCTATTTGTATGAAATTGATTATAGACTTTTACAATATTCTTTTTCAATATGGAAGATATTGTTCTCAGATTCCTAATTTGAATTCAACATTCGAGTACAAATAAATCAACCCGCAAAAGTCTGGGAATATTTTTATAGAATTTTATCCACATCGTACTTTTTCTCTTTAAAAAAAAGGGTTCTGAGATCTAAAAAGTATAAAGGAATTTTTCGCTTTTCAATGCGAGGACTGCATTCTTTTTTCTAAATCGGAACTGAAATCAAACAGCAGAAGAATAGTTCGTATCTGGTTTCAAATTGAACAAGCAATCACAAAGAGCTTTAGAAATAAATTGTTTATTCCTTTTTTCATACTCCATTATTGGTTACTCTTTCTTTAAGAAAACTTTTTTTTTCGCGTCCATCGAAATACTTTAAGAGAATTAATTTTTTAATTAATTGTTTTATTTAAAGCTACAAGGAAATTCCTTTATCGTAGTTAAGTTTCAACAAAACAATGAATACAGGAGGAAAAACCGCTAAAATAAAATGAAACTAATGCTGTTTGACACGGAAATGACTTTACTTTTTTTTTTTTTTTTTTTAAGTAAAATGTATTTCATTCTTGCAAAAAAATATGCTAACATTGTGTTAAAACAAAATCTAAAAATGTAATTGATATGGCTTTTAAGGTGTCCCAAAAAAAAGTCGTTGTTTCAAGTAGCACAACCTCTTATATTTTTCCTTTTATGTAAAAACAATGGGGTTGTTTCCTTTAGTCAAAAGTAGTACTTTTTGTCACTGAAATTGATAGAATAAGCGAAAATATAACAATAACATGGACCCAGAAAATACTTTCATTTTCCAACAGTTATTTTTTTATTAATTTTTTAAAATGTGCTCTTTGGCGCATCTTTCTATCGCGTTTCTACGTTATGATAATCAAGAAGCGAATTAAAATTGCCCTCTACGTTTGCTATCAACCATATCGCTGCCAATGCACGTGAGTAAAGATGAGAATTTAATATTTTGTTTTGTGAATGGCAACACTAAATGGCATTTCATCATTTGTGATATCATCTGCAGAAGCTTAAACAATGAAAGCTCGCCGATTGAACTTTTTTTTTTTTTTTAATATTAAACTTAAACAAATTATCTAAAAAATTATCAGATCCTATGTTTTTAAGCATGCTCTTTTAGAAAAAAAATACTTTTAAAATTTTGGAAACGACCCCATTGTAAAAAAAGTTTTACATAATTTGAGCTACGGCAAAACCCGTCCGACTTGCATCTGAAAGTGAGAACCGACTCTGCACCCTAGTGACTATCCCAAATATTTGATTTTCTGTTGGATTTAAAAAGACAAAACGACTAACTTGACATGAAATAGAAGCAATACTGTTGGCATATTCATTAAATGGGGTGTAAATGTATTATTTTCGTCTATCAGCTACTTTTGAGGCTATACAGTGCCAACAAAAAGAAATCTTTACACTTAGTTGCCAATTTAAAACTTTACATGCAAACTTCTTTATTTGGCATGCTCCGAAGCTATTTGGCCGAATACCGAATATTCAGTCAGATTGTGGCCGAATATTTGGTATTCGGCCAATTCACAAGGGAGCACGCCATGTAAAATCATGACCAGAGAAAGTTATGTAAAGTTTTTAATTGCCAACCCAATGTGAAGATTTTTTTTTTGCCAGAACTGTACAATCTATATAGAATTTATTTTTATAATTTTGTGAAAGTATCTCTTATACCCACGGAGATATAAGCATTTCTTTCAAAAATGCAAATTTTATTTTAAGGTTTTCTGCTCATAGCATGCAGAGTTTTCAGTCAACTGTTACTGAACTTTCAGAATATTTGACAGCATAAAAGAGAAACATAATAATGAAATTTGAAATTAAAATGCTGAAAATTTGTTGAAATATAAACGTTTAAGCAGTTGAATTTTTACGGCGCGTGCGCGAAACATATATATATATTTATAACTTTCATAATCAAAATCCCAGATAGGGGAGGGTGGCCCAAAGCTGGTAGGTTTTCGAAGAACGCTCGAAAATTGTAGTTTTTGGCTTTTTATCGAAACAATTTTGGTTTTATTCCATAGCAGGGTTATTGAACTTCAAAATAAAAAGTGATTCGAGCATTATTTTAAACCCAATTTTTATTTATTATCAAATATTACAGACACTTGAAAAACCCGCTTTGCCCTACCAGTGGGCCTAAAGCGGGTAAACTTAACTAATTGCGATTTGATACATTTGCCAATCAAATATGAAGTTGTAAATGATTGAAATAGTTGACTAGCTACCTTCCATTATAAAATAAATGTACAAAAAAGGTGCATTTATCTAATTTTAAAGTCAGTACATTTGTTTATAAAACAAAAAGAAATAACTCAGTTAATTAATAGACTAATTAATTAAAATCCTAAGAAATAACTTTTTAAAGTTATACTTATCCTATTGAAAAAGAAAATCTAAGTCAGCACACGAGTTAAGAAATTTTAAATAAACATATGATTAAATCCAATGCCCGCTTTCCCGACCCGCTTTGCCTAAAGGCACGTTTTTTTATTTCAATACTTATAACCTTAAATTAATAATTAAAAAACGGAATGACCATCGTAGTTTATAGGTGGATAGTGTCAGAACAAGTTAATATTATTGACAATAAAAAAATAAGCTGGTCTTCGACTAATCACAAGTTACAAAACCTCTTTTTTTTTTTTTTTTTTTTTTTTTTAATTTTAAGCCTGGTTGCGCCATGTCGCTTCACTGCTGATTCACTAGAACTGATAATAATGTTCGGGCAAACACGACATACGTATTCATTGCCGCCAACTTACCATGGGGGGGCGGAGGGGCTTACGAAGGTCTTCCCATTTTGATCAAACCTCCCCTACATCAGGGGCGGTAAATAGGGGGTCAAAGGGGGCGGTCACACCCCCAAATTTTTTGAGCAGAATGATAGAAATCGGTGAATTCAAGTCGGAAATCAATGTTCATTAAAGAAAATCTCGCTGGTTCTCAGCAACTATTTGATTAAATTTGACTTATTCTCAGACTAGAAAAAGTGTTTTTCGTTATTTGGATGATGACTTAGAAATTCATGAAGTACTTTTGGTTTTTTCAGAACATAGAAAACTGATAGAGAACCACGGTTAATTTTAACTAAAGAAGACATTATCTCATATAGGCAAAATATTTCACGCTTGTGTACCCAGTGTAACGATGGTATGTCCAATACGAGAGGCTAGTGAAAAGTGGTGTGACAGCATGGTTTTCACAAGAAAATTCCTTGATATTTTATATTTACTTTTACCGTCATTTTTTAAGTGCATATTTATTTAATGAGCGTTCATCGCTTTCTTCTGCTAGAAACACGTTTCAGTTGCTCAATACATTATAATGCTTTCATAGAAACTTCTTAAAAATGCATGTGATTATTGAATAAAAAAAGACCTATCAACCAAATACTTTTTATAGGGCTCTATAATTATTTAATCGCGGAGTGACACAAGATAATCTTCAAGTGTTAAAAAGATAAAAACATTTCTCTATAACTTGAAGCAGTGATTTGACGACTGGAAGAATTATTGCGAAACGATTCTTTCAATGGTGAAAAAGCTCATGTCCTTTAGCATACTTCGTTTGATTTTTTATCCAATTTATTTGCACCGGGAAAAGGTGTTTGAAAAATTCTTTACTCCATCAAAATCTATATCTTCAATCCGCTACTCGACTATTTAAACCACAGTTCAATCCACAATTGATCTGTGCACCATACTACCACAGTTCAATCTACAATTGAAACTGAAAATAGATTTTTTATAGATGTATATTTCAATCAATCGTGAAATTTTTCAAAAAAATTCTTCCTCTGAGCCAATTTTAAAAAGGCGCAAAAAAAAAAAAAAAAATCACGTGATGATGTAAAGTCAAACATTGATTTTTGAACATTTTGTATGAAGTACTAGATTCAGTTTCGAATGAAATCAACACAAGATTTGATGATAATTATTTTTCTGTATGGTTAGCTGGGATTATGGTTATTTGGATTAGATTTTGAAAACGAAAAATAAACTGTTTCAACTATGAGTAAAATTTTTAGCATGAGGCAAGAAAAATTACAAGCAATATACCGAAAGAATGGTTTTTACATCCAGAGACTGCAGTTTTGTCCTTGTTATGGACTCATCAGTCTGGAATAGTGAATAACAGAGCTGGAGGCAGATGACATCTCATTGAAGCTGAGAGCGCCAATATGACTAGATTATTCAATGATGAAAAGTTAAAGCCCCTCACAGTTTTTAAAGTATCCTTGGTGATTTTGAAGAGCAAGATATGAAAAGTGTTTTTATACATAACTTTGTGTTACTTCAATTACTTTTTAACTATTACAATCAGCTCAGCTAGTAGAGAAAGATTTTATTTATTTTTTTTTATGTCTCAGGAGGTTAAAGAAATATTTTCGAAGCACAAAGGTGGAAGAAATACCTTTTCCATTTAGCTGAACTTGCAAAACAACACGACATTGGGCACTGATAGATTAGTAACACGATTCTCTGCTCTTCCGAATTTTAAAAATCATGCATTATAACTTTTCCAAAAGGTATAAAAACTTTAGTAGCGAGATGTTTTGTATGACAACCTTTTAGTCAATGAATCAAAATTTTAATTGTTTCTAAACACTAATTTTATTCATACTAAACCGATTTTATGACAACTTCTTGTTAGCTAATGTGTGTTTGGTTTCGCTTTGGGGTTATACATATTTAAGAAACTCGATCCCCCAAATGAAATGGCGAAATGCCGCCCCTGCCCTACATCGTACATCTCGTGATAAAATTCCAGATCAATATCTTTAAAATTCAAAAAGTTATCAGCGCTCTTATGAGCAGAATTTCAATAACTCTTGGATAGGCAACAAATCGTAAGTGGTCGTTCGCGAACTGGTAACACTTGCCTGCCATCATTCAGTGTGATTCATGATAAAGACAGATTATTTGCGTACGATCCCTAACGAGTCGTCACTTATCAGAGAATTATCGAAATTCGGCTCATTAGATCGCCAATAACTTTTTGGATTTTAAAGATATCGAGCTGGAATTTTATCACGAGGTGTAGGATGTATCTGGGCTTTGTGTTATGAAGGTTTTAAATTGCTATCTTTCGCGCATGCGCAGTAAAAATTCAATTGCTTTAAATTTTCATATATCATCAAAATTTCAATATTTTAACTTCAAACTTTGATGTTCTGTTTCTCTTGTATGCTGTCAAATATTCTGAAAGTTTAGTAATGTTTGACGAAAAACTCCGCGTGTTATGAGCCAAAAACCTTTAAAAAAATCGCATTTTTGAAAGAAATATTTATATTTCCGTGGGTATAAAAGATACTTTCACGAAAATATAAAAATAAATTCTACATAGTTTGTACAGTGCCGATAAAATCATTTTATTTTTTGGATACACAGGAAATTTACAAATGTCAGTCAGTTAGCTCACGAAGCTATTCTAATTACTGTAATTTTGTTACTTTAGTACTTATATTTTTGAAATCAAATGCCGTATGCCAGAAGGTTATTCATTTTTCTTTGATCCCAATTGAAATTTATGAATAATTCCTTTTGCTTTCAGAGGAGAATATTTTATTGAATCTATATTACTTTTACCACACGTTGCATTCATGTCAGTCAGTTACCATGCTTTTAACATTTTTTTTAATCATCTAAAATGCATTTTAAAAATTCAATTATACCATTAAATTTAGCTTGAAGAAATCAATAAACTAGGAGAAAATGTTTTTTTTTTCTCAAGCAATCACGATTGCTCATTGTTTTCACTTGACCGTCCTTGATGTTTAGTTCCTTTTCAACCCCACCGTCCTCTGCATCCGCGATTCCTCCCGGTAGCCGCTTCTTCTGGTCGGTGGCGTCCATGTCCTACACACACACGTACGTTCATACACATATACACTCACACACATACACATACGCATCTTTACACACAAACACACACGTCAACGTGCACACACACACAAGCCTACACATACACATAAATACATACACAACTGTACATTCGTAACCGCTCAAGAGGAGGGACAGGAACCGTTTCTAGAAACAAGTGAGTACGGTAGTAACCAATCAGTAGGGTCTTGTCGCAACTCGTGATTTCGAAAAACATAATTTGAATTCAAAATTTTAGAATTCAAATTAATTACAAACTTCAGCTTTTTTTTCTTTTTTCTTTTAATGGATATTTTGTGTTGCATGTTTGTAATATCAGTCAGTTGCCAATCTGTCAGTGAATTACCAACTTGTCGTGAATACTGCAAATCTTTCTTTTAGCAAAACACTGGTCACCGAGTATATGAATTCCATTTGTTCTAACCAGTTTTGCTTCCATAAAGCGGCTAATTCAATAAAGCTAGATTTTGTTCTGTTTTGGCAATTTGATTTATTAAAGCGGTTGATTCAATTTTTCACTGATTCAATTAACCGGAGTCCACTGTATCAAATCTAACAAAAGTATTTTCATTGCTTGCCTTTTATGTAAACTTATTTATTTGTTTTGCTGCTTAATTTTAAACATTTGCATTAGTATATTTAGAAAATTTCAGAAATGTCAGTCAGTTAACAAGCAATTACTGTAATTCTTTATTGTAGCAATATTTTCCAACTCAAATGCCATACATGGGACGAAAGTTTATTCATTGTTCTTTGATCCTGATTTGAATTTAATAAAAATTCCTTTTACTTTCAGAAAAATCTCTTATTGAATCAGTATTACATTTTACATAGATTGCATTCATGTCAGCCAAGTTACCAACTTTTTAACACTTTTTCTAAAATCACCCAATATGTATTTTGGAAATTCAATTATACCATAAAATTCAGCTTAAAAAGTACAATAAGCGAGGAGAAAATATGTTTTACAAAGTTATATTTTGTGGTTTATGTTTCAAAATACTTATCGTTTTGCTCTGTGAATGTTAGTTAGTTACCCGTGAATAACTAACCGTAATAATAGCAAACTAACCTGGAAACACGTATTCAAAAATTTTGCTTGATCTCTCTAAAAAATGTTTTTTTGGAAAATTCATTTGACACATAAGCGCTATAACCCGGAAAAAAGTTGCATGGAGTGCAAATACATGCGACACTATCACTGTGATGTAATGTGATAAATTAATCAATGTAAAAACGGGATAAAAGCAGGATATTTATCTCAATTTTGGGAGGTACTTGATTCAGTTGGTTTGGGGCAAGTGGGCCACTTACCTCAGTCGTTCACTTACCGCAGCCAACCCTAAATACAAATTTCTAAGTAAGAAATGACTAAATTTTATAAAACGCATTTAAAATTCATTGCTTTTTAAAAACTTATTATTTTAGTATACTGAAGAAATTATTAGGAGTAGTATTTTAAATTTGTACGCCAGAAAGTATTCACACTTAACTGAACAGTTACATTTTAATAGTTTTTTTTAATAAACTGATTAATATCTTTACCTTATATAATCTGAAATCGTGACTACAAAATTTAAAACTTTTATTTCCTTTCGCAACTATGCATTAAGAATTCATCTTCCGATGTCTTCCAAATCTGTTTTAAGATATTTGCTTTTATCCACAAAATCTCTTTCCTAGGTAAATATTTTTCTTCGGTACATTTCGACGGAAAAGAATTTTTAAGGCATCTTGACTAACATTTTCTTTGAGAATTTTGGTGAATAAACTTCAAATGATTCAAATAATCTCTTTATATGTGGATGTTTGCTTTTATTTTTTGCTTGTCTTTCAATAAAATATTTTGTGTGGATCAAATTTTATGGATTTAAGGGAAATATCGTTCTTTTTATTATAAAAATAGGATATATTTCTCACATCAATGCGATTATTCATCACATAAAATAACAAAGAGTTACAATAAAAACTTTTTAATATTAAATAGGAAAAATATGTATGTGAGTCATTCTTACAGAAACGGTCATTTTCACGTCCCTGTAATAATTTACGAATGTCTTATGACTCATACATATTGTTTGGGTTTTAAATATTTTTGAGGATAGAGTTTAACAAGATCATAAAAAGTAAAATTTCTATATTTTATTTTAAATGTCTTTGAAGTAAGTCTAAAATACCCAAATGTCATTCCCTCACTTGTCCCCACTGTTAGTAAAAAATGAGCAAAAATTATTTCTAAGCAAACAAATAATGAGTTCAAATTTTTATGGGTTTTATTCCAAAATATTGAAGCATTAAAGCAGAAACAAACATTTAAAATTAAATTTTCATTAAAAATTAGTTCACGTAATTATTTTTAAATTTGTTCTCAGCAGTAGGTGTCATTCCCTCACAACAGTCAATTTCATTCCCGAACTCGCAACGAAATATATATATATATATATTTTTTTTTTTTTTCAGCAAAGGGCTTAGAAACTTACAGCTGGAAACCCAGACATATTGCAACACATTTGCATCTTTAATTTGTCGGAAATTATAACTCGTAACTTATATGAAAGCATAAAAAATGAAAGGGTTTTTGCATCTGTCATTCCCTCACATCTGTTTTTACAATAATAATAATAATAATAATAATAATTAATAAATAAAATAATGAATGAAAACTGCATGATCATAAATTGCTTCCTGGTTTGAGAATATTTGTATGTGAGTAAGTGACTTTATAATGCTGAGGGTATAATGTTATTCAAAAAATATTTTTGTTTTAGAGAACCAATATTTTTTTCATAAAGCCCTTACATATATCTATGTATATCTATTCTTTTACAACGAATTTTAATTTTTTTCAGCTTTTGTAGTACTTTCTCTGCGGAAAAATTGCAAGACAAGCTTTTTATTTTTTTGCTTTTTTAAAAGCTTTTTTCTTCCGTTTAGGCTAACTTAAAATTTTATCGCAGGAGAAAAGTGACGTAAAATGTTTATCGAAGTTTTTTGCGATTTGATATCAGGTATACAGAAAAAAAATTCCTTCAATAAAATGCAGTTTGCACACCTGACGCGATCCGTTGGGGGTGTGATAGAAGGAGCCTTCACAGTGTTTGTCATTTATCGTTGATTGAAGTTCCGTAGACGATTTTCATGCCAAGCATTTTTTATTCTATATTGTTCATCCGCAACGCCAATAAACTATAGGGGGCACTGCAGCCACTGTCTAATGGCGGATGAAAAGGGTAAAATAAACAAATGCCGTAACTTATAACTTGCTTTGACGCGAAGGGAATGACAGTAATTTTCCATCGTGTTTGTGGGAAGCTTTCTTTTCTATTCTTCTGAAATTACATTACACCACAAACTGTCTGAAGCCTTTAATTTACCCCAAAGAAAATACGTGGAGTGGAATGTTTCACCTTTTTCTTTAGTATTGTTAATCACCGTAAGGTAGCGTATTCGACCTCTGGAGTTGCGAATTGAAAATGAAACAAACGGTGGACCAAGCATGATGTGTGGTCAGTTATTCGGATTCAATAAATTGTTTCGCATAGATATGGACATCCCCGATTGCAAAAATATACATAGTCCTTTATCGAACACACATTACTTCTTGTTAATGTTTTATCTCGAGCTTTTTCGGCTACTTTAAACTTTTTTTTTTCCTGCGTTGTAGTACAGAAAATGTGCCAAGCAAAATGAGTGAACGAACTGGAATTCAGCATATATATCTCAGAAAAAATTAAATAAAACTCAAAATTACTCTATAATCCTTATAAAAATATCAAAATAACTTTCTTTAAAGATGTTTTGATATTAAACTAGAGCAGTGATATGCTGACTAAAGTGTATTAGTTGGTTTTTGATGGAGTTTTTCGAACTGTATTTAAAGCCAATTCATTTAATACGGAAATTCAGTAAATGATATTGAACATGCTGAAATCTAAATGATAAAAAAAAGAAAGTAAATGAACATATGAAATATTTTTATACAAATCTAATCAAAATTTAGAAGTTTATTCTTATACATTGTATAAAATCAAATGCATCATTCAGCGTTACAAATTTGTAAGGAAAGTAATGCAGCACAAAATAAAATCCATAGATTTCCACTTTAAATTGTTCTCCAATGACGCACTGTATAATTAACACATTTAAAAACGTAAATGAATTTTTGTTAGCAAGAATGCAAGTAGTAAGTTAAAACAACAGTAGTGGCCACTTCAAGCTTTAAAACTCACAGGTAATGACCACAGTGAAGTCTATTTTTAAATTGTAGGTTTACAATATTAACTGCCCCTCTTGAAACTCAATGAGCGTTTTGTAGATCAACGCTTTCTAAATATTCCCAATTTCTAAAAATGCCAGAATTTCAATTTGTTCAATTTTTTCTCAAACCTCGAATTTATTCCAGCAATAGCTGCTCCAAAATCTGAAAATTTCTGTTGTAGCCATATGATATTCTCTCATCCAAAGTACTTACATTAATTACTTTAAATTCAAATAGCTAAAATGGATTCAATATGATAGTTACATTAAGTACCAACAAAAAATCACATTATTATTGTTAATTTCTTTCTTCAAAGTACAAAAGTAAACTTGAAGTGGCCACTACTGAAGCACTCGCCACTTACGGTGTTTTACCTTAATCATTTAAAGTAAAAGCTCAAAAACGTGAATTAAACTTTTGCTTTAGAAGATTAAGAACTATTAAATTCTATAAAACAAGATCGTTGTTTTCGTGAAATAATCATAAAATATCCTTTACGAGAAAATAAACATGAAACAAAATTTATATTTTTGGATTATATCTAAAAAGAACCCATTAGAGTATTAGGAGTAACAACGCAAGCAGAACTGCGTATCTGCGTGTATTCGCATTCTTTCTGATTTCGTATTCGTATTTCTTTTCGTGACCAAACATGGCGGCTACATGAATCTGTGGCTGGAACGATATCTCTTCGTTGTTGCCAAGGTAGAAATGAAGTATTCGCTAAACTCCAAAAATTTTCATAACCAAAAGTTTACTCTAAAAAATTAACAATTCACTCCAGTTCCTTTTAACTGGATTTTCTTGCTAATTAAATAAGATTTAAAATAACCAGACCTCATGAAATTCGGGTAATTCAACCATACGAACAACAAAGGTTTATCAGACTAAGTAATTGCATTTGCATTCTTCCACGTTTCGCCATTTCTTTTCTTTACTTATGAATGCTTTATTTCACTGGATTTAATCGAAAATGTTCGGAAATGTATAAATCCTAATTAATTCGCTTCAGTTAGTCCAGAATAAATATTTTCTTAAATGGAAGAGCTTTTAAAGTATTGAAATAGTGGTGATTATGAATTTTAAATCCACAGAAAACTAAGTAAGGCATGAATAGTACTCAGAGACTTCAATCTCCCATAGTATATACCACGGGAAACGGGATATTGAAAGAAAAATATTTGTTTTAGATACTTCAAAGAATTAAGGTTGTGAATTCTTACGTCTCAATGCCTGCGGTCTTTGTGAATTTAAACTAAATATTTAGTTTGTGCTATGTATATTTTGTAGGTACAGGGCATATGTAATGTTTGTTTGCGGAATTCATAATTATATGCATCCTCAATAACTCATTACAGTACACATGAAGACTGCGTAATTTCTAATTGATATCTCCTGGTCTCTCTTAACAAAGGTCAAAAGAATGAGCTATTGTGCTACTTTCTATAACATTAAATTTTAAAATGATTCATTGAAAAATAACACTTAGAACTTTAGTGATAAAATTTCGCGAATTAAATAAGTGTAACCATATTAAGTAGTACTTATTTATGAGAAGTAAAAGCGACACAACTTGACCTTTCTGGCGGAATATCAATCTCTTAGCTTAACAGTTACAGTTTAGGGCAAGTATTACAAAGTGTGAAAGTTTACTGAACATTTCACGCATTGTCAAACTCTAAAAAATACAACATTCATTTGAATTTTGACGTTTTGAATTTAAATTATGCTTTCCTTAGTCATGGATTGCGATAGGATCCTACTCATTGTGTTTGTTGCTTCTACAAATCGAATGGAATGGGAATGGAGAATAAATTTCCACCCGTCATATTATGATTAGTGTTTTTTAGATTACAGTCGATTTGCACTACAACGCGATTCGACTTACGCGAGATGGCTATAACGCTAGTGTTTCACTGGTAATGAATTTTAGAGCTAATGCGAATTCATTACCCACAGCATGAAAATTTTTGGCACAATAATTTCGACAGAAAGCAGAAGATTAGTTCAACATTCTATCTTTATCAATCTCTTCTTCGGATGAGGTTTTCGATGCGCATGCGTTGTCATGGGAGGACTCTTAATCTTATCGCGCAGCATAAATCATTTTAAGTTATAAATTTAATTACTGTATTTTCTATACAGTACTACTATACGGCTGCATTTAATTATTACGACCTACCGAAATATGACATACATAAAAATATATTAGCTGCCTTGTTAAAAAGATGCTACTATGAACTTTATTTTTTCATTAGTTTATTGTTTGCGTATTTGTTTCATCACATGCGAGAGACATATTTTGTTTTTAGAAATCAAATTCAAATGTTGAAAAAGTATATTTGACATAACTTGCAGTCTTTGCTAATCAAGAGAATATTATGACTAGATGCTAGAAAGTCGATGTTGGTGTACAGGAAAATAGGTTCGTTTAATTCTGCACGGAATTTCTTATTTGATTTACTGCAACCTCTTCCAGCTACATAATCATGAAAAATAAATTTAAGTAAGAAAACAGTTGAAACTAACAAACTCATTGCTTAAGTTAATTAAAAACAAACATTAAAATTACCAATTTCAACCGTTTTTGCTTTTTTTTCTGATGCACTTTTAATGGAATCGCATTTTAAACTCTGGAATATTCATTATGTTCATTAAATATTTGGATTTTATTACTTTCAGCTAATTAAAGAAGCTTTAAAGCGAAAAAGAATTCCTTAAAATAGTTAATTCAATATCGTATTTAAAATTTCATTTTGATACATGAGAAATCTTGATATTTTTAAATGATGTTTGAGAATTGAAATTAGCTAGCTCCAACTAAAATAATTGATCTAACGAAAACTAAGAAACGAAAATCTTGTTCGTAGTCGTTACTACATAATATTATAAATGCGTTAGTGACTTTGTTTGTATATTTCTTTGTTTGTTATTTTTTCACGACTTAACTGCTCAAACGATTATCATGAAATTCTATATACACATTGTTAGGGGTAAGAATAGAACATAGGCTATCTTTCATCCCCCCCCCCCCTCCAAAAAAAAAGCATTCCAAGTTTTTTATTCAAATTATTGCGACTATCTCATCGAAAAAATGTTATATTAGTTTGATTTTTGCAACACATTAAAGCCTTTAAAGAGCTTCACAATATGAACTTTACCCGAAGTTTAAGAGATCACTAGAAAACCCACTAATTCTTCATTTTAAGTTGGTTTCTTATTCTAAAACGAAGCTTATCTTCATTTTTTAAAGTATTGTCTGCGGTCACGGAAATTTCTGATTTGTAACAGACATTTTCGTGAAGAAATGTAATAACAACCAAGCATAAAGATTTTTTAGAAGGGAAAAACATTATAATCTTTACTAATAAGAAAGCTAAATGTCTGGATCTCTGTCTCTCTGGATATCTGTCTGGATGTGTGTTATGCGCATAGCGCCTAGACCGTTCGGCCGATTTTCATGAAATTTGGCACAAAATTAGTTCGTATCATAGAGGTCAGCACCTCGAAGCGATTTTTCGAAAGTTCAATTTTGTTCTTTTTCTATTCCAATTTAAGAACATTTTACCGAGGAAATTATCACAACATGGACGAGTAAACATGTAGTAAGTATCACGTGTAGTAAGTAAACGAGTAAGTATCATAACGTGAAACCGTAACGCGAGCGAGCAAATGAACATAACACATTGGCGAAAAATTCATCATCCATTATTTGTAAATATACAGTCGAACCAAACGACCTTTTAATTTTTTACTGCGGGCAAAGCCATACGGGTACACTAACCTTTCTTAATAAAATATCGTCTGTTTCATAATTATAGTTATTGTCAAAAAACAAGTGAAATTGGATTTTATATATTCAAAAAGAATAATAGATTGAGTTTCCATGTTGTTGTTTTTTTTTTCTTTTTTACAATAGTGTTAATAATGTCAATTAGTGTCAACTAGTGTAGTGGCAAAATTCCGTTAAGTTGATGTACTTGATGTTCCGTTAAGTTGTGATTAGATATAGCAATACATTTAGTCTAAGTATTTTAATAGTTTTCTGAAATTTTCAGAACATAATTCATTAACACTAAGAGGTCTGATTTAAATTTTGAGTCAGAAAATTGCTCTTTTCTACACATTTACGTGAAATTTTACTTTTTTTTTTTTTTTTTTTTTTTTGCCTGATTGCTGAACATGTGTGACTTGAAACAACTTTTAATTTTGAGGAAGATCGTGCAACGGAGGGCAATGCAGCTAGTTTAGAAATAAAGGGACAATAAATATATGATGTGAGTGAAAATGAGTTAAAGTTTCAAGGGCATAGTTTTTAACAAAATACAACACTATGTTGCAATAATAGTTACTAAAATTGAATTCCATGATTAAAACTTACCACACAATAAAATTTATTTTTCTTTTATGATCAGAAGAATATTTTCCTATACCCTCTCTTAAAAATTAGTTCTTAGCGATCGCACGTACTTCACGAACTTTCACGCTTCGTCCAGATCGAAAAAGAGCGAAAGAACGGTCATTACCTAACTTATTAAGTTCCAAATTAAATTTTTAAAAGTGCTACGCTTTGTTCTCAAACAATTGTTAAACGTCAATTTTGCTCCATTAAATTCAGAAAAAATATAACCCAGTATTTAATGAGGCTGTAATGAGATGAAACTCTTTTTGGGGGAAGATTTCCGGTAAGTGTCAAATATTTCCTTCATTAACTCTTATTTTGTAACATTTTCGCGGCACTTATTAAACTTGTTATCGGAAAAATGCATTAACATGATCAAAAATTTTGCTCTGAACAAGTTTGTACCTAGAAAAATCTCATTAAAATAAGGAAAGAAAGATTTCGGATTTTTTAAATCTTCTTTTTTCAAGAAATAAATCAGCAATAACTTTCATAAACGTCCTATAAAATGAGTGAGTTAGAATAACAGTGGTGTAAGTCAAAAAATTTACAATTTGAACTAAACATGGGTTTTGAGTTCCTCTATTATTATCTATTCCTATATCCAAGATCTATTAAAGTTCAATGCCTTCCAGACTAGGAAAGCAAACGCGCTGATAACGTGACGTCACTGCAGTAGGCGATCTGATCGCGAAGAGCGATTGTTTTTTAATTTAGAGCTCATTTTAAGAAAACTTCGCTACAAAAAGTTATTTCAACCTTTTTTTTCCTCAAAATACATTAACAATAAGAATTTTCTAACACAGTACGCTCATATATATTTCAACGTGATTTCTTTTCTTTTGTAATTGAAGTTTTGACAATGATTAAACGAATGTTTAAATTAAAAATATCTATTTCTAAATTCGGTCTTCATTTTGTTTTTAGAGCATCAATAATCTTGAAACCGACAGCTGATAAATAACGGGTAATATAACACTAGTAAATAAATTTTCTGACTTTAAAAGTGGTCTGTTATTTTAATTAATTTTTTGAGCTGCACGCAAAAGTTTTGAAATAACTCGAGACAAACTTCATTTTTACCTTATTTGCTAAAGTGCACCCTTCATCGGAACCTAATTTCTAACAAAAGAAATGCAGGAGCCCTAAAATCCTCAGGACTTTTGTTTACATGTAAATGTCCTGAATTTTGTCTATAACATTAATAATATCGCAAAATTAGGTCAGCTCCCGTAAGCTTCCATGCAAGTCAAGCCCTGTGCTACAAGCTACACGTGTATTTAACTTTCATAAAGCTTTAATTTACAACGTTTTTTTATGAACTCAGTAACCATGCACTGTAAAAACGATTCAAAAGCGTTCCTGGAAAATAATGGGCAGCTGCTGTGCTCAATTTCTGCAGCATATCTTGCAAAAAAAGAAATGTTTTTCGCTTTAAAATCAGTAATGTCCCTGAAATTATCCTGGCAGATTTCTGAAGAATTCAGTAATCTCACCAGTTAAAGCCTGTCGTGCCTCCGGAACCTTCCGAGAAAATTCAGGTTGATTTAATATAATAACTTGGCATCTTCCTGCTTTGCCAAGAAAGCTCCAAACAGCTATACTGCAATCATGATCAAAGCGAAGACAAAATAGAAAAGCAAGTACAATGAATCTAACTCGCCGGCAATTCTTGGAAAACTACGGAATCCTGAGACTTATTCGCTTACTCAATCTCGACGGATCGTCATCGAGCTGAAGTCACTTACTGAATACGCTCAGTTAAACTTTATACTGGTAGTTAAAACAAAAAGTTCACAATAGTGAAAGATCTATATTCGTAGCAATTCAAGTACTTGTAGCAATTCAAAGAAGCTTTTTGACGAACTTTTGAAGATACTTGATTTTCTCACGAAGTGGATAAAAACCTGCGAAATCCCGAAACGTTACGCGAAAGTAATCAGTAACGTTTCGGAATTTTTTTTACAGTGTAGTTAAAATAACAATTTTGATTTTCTAGCCTTGAACAGCATTAGAATTTTTTTTCCATTGGGACAAATTTCGCTGTTGACATTTCTATAAGTATTCTCTGAGGTAAAAATCCTCTGAAAAGTCATCTAGTCTTGAAGGTAAAGCTCTTGACCGGAAATTCTGAACAGTAGCCACTGGCTCCCAGAGTCATAAAAAATGGTAGCAACTTTTGATAGAGATTTTTTTTAAATATGTATATTCAGCGCAAAAAGTCAATAACCTTGGAGGAGCTTGCTCCGAATTACATTATTAAGATGGAAAGTCAACCGATGCGCTTAATGTCTCAGGGTCGAAGGGTCCGTTGTCGTAGCACGATATACGACATAATTGTTAACAAATAAAAAACCACACGGTCGTTGGAATCGTTAATTTTGGATAACTATTCAATATTTCAGGAGTTTTTTTTTTCAGTTTTAAACCAACAAATGTAATAAAGCTATTAAACAATCATTAGGGCAGTTTAAAATAGAGACATTCTGCATCCATTCTGCATACTCTAAACGACTGTATTATAACTAATCAAAAACTAAACAACATTGTCAATTTTCGATTCTACACTGTAAAAACGATTCAGAAACGTTACTGGAAAATAATGGGCAGCTGATGTGCCCAATTTCTGCCAGTAACATATCTTACAAAAGCAAGGAACGTTTTCCGCTGAAACTCAGTAACCTTTCTGAAATTATCCTGGAAACTTCCTGAAATATTCAGGAATCTTCCAGTTTAAATCCGTGTCTCTGGATCTTCAGAGTAAACTTCAGTAGGTATAATATAATAGCTTGGCACTTCACTGTGTTTTCAGGAAAGCTCCTAAAGCAGTATTGTAAACATAACCAAAGCTAAGAAAAAATTGCAAGCAAGTATCAAGAATTTTACTCGCCTGCAATTCTTGCAAAGCCACGTAGTTCAATAGACTGATCTGGGACGCCTTATCAGTTTGGACCGGCCGCAATCGAACAGAATCCGATACACTTTACAAGTGCGCTTAATTAATCTTTAAACTGGGAGCTAAAAAAAATTTTATTACAGTGAGAAGTCTGAATTCGTGCGACTTGTAGTAATTCAGGAAAGTTTTTAACAATGATACTTGATTTTTCCAGGAAGTGTATTAAAACCATTGAAATCTCGAAACGTGACACAGAAATACTCAGTAACGTTTCGGATTTTTTTTACAGTGTACAGTTTTGCTCCGTTAATGTTGTTAACAGAGATCGAATTGTTTTTCCATTAGTAAGATAAACACACCAGTAGAGGTCAGTGCTCCACTGGAGGCCACTTCAAGGTTGCTTACATACTTTGAAGAAAGAAATGAACATAATAATGTGATTCATATACTGGTGCTTAATGTAACTTTCAGTTTGAATCAATTTTATTCATCATTTATTTGAGTTTAAAGTAAGTTATGCAAATTCTTTGGATGGGAGAATGTAAGGTGGCCATTACTGAAATTGTCAGGTTTTGGAGTGGCTACAACTGGACCAAATTTGAGGTTTGGGGGGGAAAATTGATAAAAAATTAAACAAATTGAAATTCTGGCATTTTAGAAAATGGGACGACCAAGGAAAATAGGGGCTGTAATACGCCCATTGAGTTTCAAGAAAAGTAATTCATGTTGTAGAACCACAGTAAAAAAAAATATGCTTCACTGTGGTCTTTACTAGTGCGTTTTTAATCTCGAAGTGGTCACTACTGTAGCACTGGTCACTACTGTAGCACTGGCCACTACTGTTGTGTTTACTTTAGTCCTTCATTTCGTTTCAAATCATTTAACCTTTAAACCTTAATTGTTTCCTTGATGTTTTCTACTGGCAATATGAAGAAAAATGTAGAAGAATGCGGGGCGAAGTGAAAAGATGAAATATTTTCTCTGCTTTTAGCGCCACCTATCTAGTAATATTTTTAATGTATAGTAACACATGTAGTCTATTCCAGCCAAGGAAAAATTACCTTTGAAAATCAGAGAATATATTCATACAAGCAATTTTCAAAAATTGATACTCATATTGTAATATTTTGTGGTAAGTCAAAATTATTTTTGTTATTATTAAATGATAAAGTTTTTGTAAATAACATTCAAAATATTAATTGAGACCTACTAATATTCAGTGTAGGATTTATTTGTTTAATATTAGGATTATTTGAATTTCAAATGCTTTGGACAGTTAGTCGAGTGCATGCCGGGCAAAGTGAAATATTAATTAATTTCATTTACTTATTCAATGTTTTATCAAATCACTTACATATTCATTTATTAATTATTTTATTTACATTCTTTCATTTAATAATTCCTTTATTTATTTATTCCTTCATTCAATTATTTTCTTATTGAAATTCAATATTTTATTTTTTTTTTATCATGTGTTAACTTATTTATTTATTTATTCGCTTATTGTTTTATTTCCTTTTCATTTATTTATTCATTCTTTTAGCTACTCATTAATTTGATCAAAAATAACTTTGATAATTGAAAACAAAATATTTCATAAGAAAAATGTTTTTTTTTTTACTTTGTCCCATGAAAAAAAGAAGTGAAAAATTTTCGCCTTTTTTTTTTTTTTTTTTTTTTTTGAAGGTAAAAAATTATTATAAAAAATATAAAACAATGTTTCAATGCAAGTTTAATTATAAAATACATTGTTCTTCCTTTATATACCGTAATTTTTTGAACAAATTCCAACTTGTTCATTTTTAAAAAAATAAGTTATCTTAGCTACTTCACTTTGCCCCAAATTCCCCTATATGTAATTCTTAACTAAGAATTAATACTTAAAACGAATGAAACATTTACAACTAAATTACCGGATTTCAGAAAATGTACTCTATGTTAATAAACGTAAATTAAAAATGTATATAAGAAACATCATTTGAACTACCATTTAATTAAACGTTTTTCCCAATCAAAGGACTTGGAAATAAATCAACTAATCTATTAAATTATATCTATCATCGCATGGTGGAAAAAGCAGCATATTTCTTGCGTTAATTTCATTTTTGACATTTGCGAAGCAACTTTACTGAATTAAGTGGGCCGAGCGGAAGAAACTGGAGTTAATATTTGATGCATTTTTTGCTGCTCCTACGCAGTTTAATTGACAGCTTTCCGCTACAGAGTGACCATTTTGGAATTTAATTAAATGTATGAAAATGTGGTCTCGTTATATGGAAGAAATAATAAAAGAACAACCATCAATTTTTATGCCTCGTAAAACTTGACGCGTTTCTTTCTCCTGATTGGGGAGTAACACTTCGAAAGTAAAATAATCTTATTTTTGACTTGCCCACTTTATTTCGAAGAATCATACATCAACCTAAGAGTGTAACAAAAAAAAAAGTGCCAATTTTAAATGGCCATAAACCAAATTTTACTTTCAATTATTGTTGTGCACCTTTTTAGTCCATCAAATGTACAACTGTACCTGTTGGTATTATGTACGTTGGAAGAATTATTGCAGGAGGTACGAATCACACTTAATAGCACTTTTCACTCGTTCAAGAACAATTTAATGTTGAAATATTTCACATATAATTGACATATAATTTTTACTCAACACAGAAGAAAATGTTGCACACTAAAATATGTAAGAAATTTAAAAGATTATTCACTGCAGGCAAAAAAATCTTTACATTTGGTTGGCAATCAAAAACTTGAAATGCAGACTTCTTGTCATGATTTTATTGGCATGCTCCCTAGTGATTTGGCCGAACACCGAACATTCGGACTAGGTTGTGGCCGAGTTTTCGGTATTCGGCCAAATCACTAGGGAGCATATCAATAAAATCATGACAAGAAGTCTGCATGTAAAGTTTTTGAGTACCAACCAAGTGTAAAGTTTTTTTTTTTTCCCGGCACTGTATAATGTTAGTTTTATAATTCCCGGTCAAATATCAAAGCGGACATTTTTTTTTTAAATTAAGGGAATATTTTGCTTATCATACCTAATACTTCCGTGTGCAGGTAAAGGGCAGTAACTGCCAATTTTTCATTTTACTTTTTTTTTTTTTTTTGAGCAATCACGATTGCTTATTGTCCTCACTTGACCATTTTTGATGTTTGGTTCCTTTTTCAGCTTGAACCAGGGACCCCAGCACCACCTCCCATCCGCCTCTGCAGGCAGCGCGGCTGCTCCGATCCTCAGCTATCCGCTTCTCCTGGTCAGAGGCGTCCATGTCCTACACACACGCACGCTCACACACACATACACACACACGACTTTACACACATACACTCACACATGCATACACACAGGTCTACGCACACACACAAGCCTACACACTTACACACACAACTATGCACATGTAACGGCCCAGGAGGATAAACAGGGTTGGGGGGACAGGAGCCGTTTCTAGAAACAATAACTCCAATGAGTAGGGTCCTGTCGCAGTTCATGATTGCGAAAAACATAATTTGAATTCAAAATTTCATAATTCATTTTTTTTTAATCTATTGTACGTTATCTTTATTGTACAAGCTTGCTTATTTAGTTTTCGCTGAAAAAAAGACGCGAGAAAAACGTCTATTTCCAAGATTCCCCCATTGTTAATATTGAATCTGACACACATTTCTTGAAATATCTCGAAAACTCGTTTCTGCAGATACTGCTGTTTACCTGCACACGGCAGAACAATCTTTAAACCATGATTGCATTGCCTAGTTTAACGTAGAAAAAACTTAACTAAAATGTTGCGCAATGGTATTCAGCAGTCAAGACGCAAGAGCAGCGTATCCACAAGAGCGGAATTTTGGAGAGGTAACGTAACATATTTAGAGATATTTGGAGGCTAGATTACGAAAATAAGGCTTTGAAACGAAAAGAGAGCTCGAAACAGTAAGACTCGAAGTGTGGTTGAACACTTACTCAGAAATTACGCAAAAAAATGAAAGAAAAAAGAATGAAATCTATTTTCAGGCGTTTAAAAGGTGTTGTTGATATTGCATGATATTCTACTAAATAATTACTTAATAAAAAGTTAGATTATTTAATAAGATGTAGATACTTTTTAAAGCGAACAAAAATTTTTGTGAGATAAAATTTCCGGGACTTTTTAGATTTTTATTTAAAAAAAAAAGTTTTAATGTTTCATTGAAATTTTTCATGTAGTTTTGTCTAAAATTAATCATAGATCCCTTAATTAAATACCTATTCCGAAAAATTAATTCTAACCAATGGATAGGGGACTATTTCATTGAAAGTCATAGGTGTACGAACACTTTTCGGAGCCACTGTATTTCTAAAAACTGTAGAAGTATTATCATAATATTTTCGATAGCCAGACACTGTTGTGATGCAAAGAGTTATTTTAACGCTCCTATTTTTAAATTGTATACACAATGTTAAATTTGATAGTCTAAACTATTTCTAAATAACATATTACTTTTATTTTTAGTGACAATGTTTCCCTATTTCTTTCCTTTGATAAGTGTTGAAGCTGAAACTCTTAACTATTCCGTTATCATGTGAACCAAAAAGTAGCCATATTTCAAATACGTGCCCGAGTCATCATTCACGTAGCCCGGGAAAGCGATGACGATCCAATGCTGTTTACTTTGAAGAGACGGGATTACATATCTTGAGATTATATATTATGCTTCCCAGTCACGTTTCGCTTTCTGCGCGAACAAAATATAGTCTTTTTCGTGTCTTGCACAGTTGCTGAAAACTTTGTCAGAGGTTTGTACACCTTTACAAAGCTATTGCTGCGCATGACGAAAGTGTGGGCTTTTCACTTTTGTCTTTGAAAATTAAAACTGACAAGTTTCAACTTGTGCCATCTAGGAACAAAGAAAAGGGTAAAAAATGTTTTGAAGTTTTTACTTCTATGATCACTTATGCAGTGGCGTACCTAGAATGGGTGACACCCAGGGTGGTAATTTGTGGTGTCACCGTCCCCCCCCCCCCCCCCCCGAAAAAAAGGGATTTAATATTCTATGTAAACATGAAATTCATATCATTTTCAGAAACAACTAGATTCGTGTTATAACGAAATATTAAGTGGGCTAATTACAAAAGACAACTAAAAAAGTTTGAACGCTTTTTATACAACTTGCACTAGACCCAAATGCGCAAGTCGTCGACACTCTAGATCAAAAAAGTAAGGGGTGTATGAAATTAATGGCCCCTTAATTATTTCAAATGTATCTCAAACACAAAGAAAGATAATAGGGTTTAGCTTTTTGGTATAAGAAGAAGTCACATCAAGGTCTAAGTACAATATGAACTTATTCCAGAGTATATTATTCACTCCATGATGTGGGGTGGGAAAAAGCGGAGTTCGGGGGTTTTCCCCCGGAAATTTTTCAAATTTGTAATCTTAAAAATTCATTTTAGCTTCATATTTTTGAAAAACTTGCAATTCCGCTTTAAGTGTTACACCCCCAGACGGGTGACACCCGGGGCGAACCGCCCCCTCCCCAAACCTCATAGCGACGCCATTGACTTATGTATTTTCCGATACTGGCAATCAATTGGCTAATGTAGATGTTATCAGCTGGATTGTGGCTAGATTAGCCGTCTACGGTTGTTCGTTCAACCTGCCTGCAGCGGGTTGGTGTAAACCGACTTTGGCGGTGTACTTCGGAGGTTTCCTCCCTTCTTGCCGCATGCGGTGATCCACTCAATCATCAGCAAAATCCAGGTGTCCCAAACTTTTCTGATTCACGGCACCCTTTGAAGAATTAGAATTAGGGTTTCCAGTCCCGCGTCGAATTCAGCCCCGCGGGATTTCGGAATCTTAAGGAGCCAATCCCGCGGGATTAACTTGATTAATTAAATTTTAATGTCAAATAGAAAAAGTTGTGCTTTTTAGGAAGGGCTGATTTTGTTACTTGTGTGTGTGTGTGTGTGTGTGAATTAGTAGTTTTTTTGAATCCCGTACATCAATTGTTTCGCACTACAAAGTCAATTATCAATTACCGTTTAGTACGCAAGAGTGTGTTCTAAAAATTACCAATGCTCTAAACAAAGTTCGTATGGAATGGGAAAGAGTTTTTGCTCAAAAAAGAGGGGACTCGATAGAAACACTTGCTGTTGCTCCACAGCAGTTGGTTTTACTGAAATCAAATTATTGTGGACCTTTAGCAAAAGATCCCTAATTACTTCATCACCTTCTAAAATAGATTTTTTATGAAGGAACAAGGGATTTGTTCCTTCATAAAAAATCTATTTTAGAAGGTGATGAAGTAATGTTGGTCATTGTATCAGTGCATTTTATTCATTACAGTAAGTGGTGAATGCTGGTTGGTTACATCGAGTCGCTATCTCTAAAAAATTTTGGCTAACTTTGCTTATTTTACCTCTCACTTTCGAGAGATATTTAAAAACTTGAGCAGTTTAACTTACTGCACTGTCATGCGAGTCATCTCCTCCTGTGTTTCATCCAAATTTCTGTCGCTTCTTTTAGAGTTGTGCCGAATGTATAAATAATGCTAGGCTTTTCATTGCTTTCTTTGGAGAAAATCATTGTGCACTTTATATAAATTTAAGGTTTTGAGCGCTTTCTTTAAACTTACAGAAGTGCTACAAAATTGTAGTCTGTCTTCTCCAGAGGGATTTGTAAACTGTAATACAGTTCTTCCATTCTTTAAAAACGTAATTTTCGGGATTTTAAATTTTAGTCATGGTTTTTGAAAATGTTTATAAATTTTACGCTTTTTCTCTGCTGAACTTATGAAAACTGAGACCTCAAATCAGAATACCCATTCAATTTCAAAAAAAAAAACTCGATTTTTATTGTGTTCTTAACTGGTAAATCCATCGTTCATCATGTGAGACACAAAGATGTCCGAGAAAGGTGATTCAAATTTCAGATGATGCTTGTTAAAATATTCCTTTTTATGAGTGGCAAAAGTTGGAAAACGTTTACATGGAAAAAAAATTGCGGGATGGGAAATCCCGCAGGATTTTGCTTTCAATCCCGCGGGATTAATCCCGCGAAAAATCATGCGGGATCACGCAGGATTCGGGATCGGTATTTCGGGATTGGAAACCCTGATTGGAATTTTCTCTCAGAAACTTAGCCTATCTCTATTATATACATATTGATACCATGGACTCTTCACGGCACCCCTCTATCTTGGTGTTGTATTCCAGGGTGCCGCGGCACCCAGTTTGGAAGTCCCTTAACTAATCCCTTTTTTCGTCGTGGAGCATAACTCATTCCACTTTTGCTCTAAGCAGAAGAAGGAATTTTCGAAAACAAGGTTAGTTCCTCTCTTATAAAAACAAAACAAAAAAAAAAGGATTTTGTATCGATTTATATTTTCAAGCACAATTTATTTCCGCAAATAAATTTTAACTGTTATTGTCTGCTTAAAAACAATTTGCTTAGTATACGATATTAGTGAAAGTTATATTTAGCAATGAAATTTTACAAAACGAACAAACAATTTTACGTACATTACACACAGTATTCAGAAATCATTTTAAACTCAGTTTTGACACGCTCCCCTTCCCATCCTCCCCTTCCTCAATGGTGCAGAAACAACAATACGTTCGGGAACAAATCAGAAGAGAAAATTGATTTTATAATAAATTGAAGAAAAAGAGTCGAGTTTACTTCTTTCAAGTGAGGAAATTAATGTGTGAAAAGTTCTGTCGGTTCTTTAATGAATATTCATTTGCAAGTTAAATTTTGTTATTCGGAATGTAATTTCGAAGCTGAAATGCATTGTGGGAATTGGGAATTGAACTTTCAGAATCTTTTATTTGTTCTGACTCGTACTTTCCTAAACATTGGGCTAAAACAATCCTTTTCAAAAAGATTTCACTGTAGATGAAATATATGGAGTAGTTTTAGGTGCGTGATAAAAATAATCAAAAGAAAAACAGTTTTGTTCCCAATAGCAAAAGTGATAAATCTAATCAAGTTCAATATTTTGCACATGATAGTTTTTGAAAACTTGGTCGGAAAATGTTTCAAACAGTGTAGCTACTTAAAAAACTCTATGCTCTGGAATAAGCCAGACTCAAGAAATGTTGCTGTCAAATGTAACAATGAGAAATAATAAACTAATAGGACTTATATTTAAAATTAGCAGTACTTGCACGGCTATGCCCGTGCAACGAATTTAAAGGAAGTCCGTTAAATTTAAAAATTCACTGCCCCTTCCGCTCCCCTTCTAATGTGAAATGATCATTTTTCTTCGACTAAAATGCGTACACACCTTTTCAAAAAACCTATTTAAGTCTCTGTGGGATTTAAAACTATTCGCTAAAACACGTGAAAAGATTAACAGTAGCTTTAAAGCTCAAAACAATCCTTAAACTGTGTAGTTCATCGCTTAAAGCGCCAAGCAACCACGCTACCGTAACCCTGCCCTTTAGAGAGTGAAACGGTTTTTTTCTGCAATTTAAAATGTTCCGCCAAGTAAACAATACCACAGTAAAAACGTTATAAAGAACAATCACAATTGAATAATACGACAAATGGAATTATTTACTTAGATAAGTAACTATCTTCAACTGTAAGAACAAAAGCAAACGGTGAAGAAATAAGGAAAACTAAACCAAATAGAAAAATTCTACAAAATCAAATTATGTATTTGAATATCGAAAAAAAAACGCATTCAAAAATCAGTTCGCTGACCCCAACAGCGTAGCCGACCACGCGTCTGAGCCACGCGGTATGGTTCCTCACAGCTATCGACACTGACGCCTTCTCGATTAGTTAACTTTCCTTGCCATCTATCAGGAATTCATAGAACTAAACAATTTTTTAAAAAAACATGAAATTTGCAATTCAAAATATTTCAGTCCATCTGATTTTTTTTTAAAAAAAAAAAGTCCCTATAGCCTTCCTCAATAAATGGACTATTCAACATAAAAAGAATTTTTCAATTCGAACCAGTAGTTCCTGAGATTAGCGAGTTCAAACAAACAAACAAACTCTTCAGCTTTATATTATTAGTATAGATTAACTATATTTAGCGGTGGAAGCAGAATTCTAATAAATTTCAAAACATATGCAACAGAATACAGTAACTTCTGATGAAAGTAATTTTGTAATGGGAAGACAGAAAAACGAACTATAAATGTATGGTAGATGTAGTTTATAATACAAACTTTGCACCGGAAAAAGGGAAACATCCAATAAAAACTCTCATTAGGATTTAAAAAAACATGTCTCTAAGTATGACCTTTTGATCAGTGGTGGCGCTAGGAAATCCCCGACAGGGTGGCAAACTTGCCCGACAGGGGGGCATAGCCAAATTTTACTTTGCAAGATCCCCCCCCCCCCAGAGCCTGATCATCCTGACATTGGACATGGGGCACATTTCTATTTCAGGAAATTCATTTTGTGCCTCCCCCCCCATTCCAGCTTTTTTTTATATGTTGAAGCAATAAAATATTTCGATACTTGTGTTTTTACACAACCGTACTAAATTTGGTGGTACCTCATATCACAATGTAATATATACATTTAAAAAGTAGAAGAGATATAGTAGTATACGATAAATATATAAATGTGGTTAAACTTTGCAGTAAACCGTAAATACCAAAATGATCTATCATATAACTTTTAATAGTAAATACAGACTAAATTTGGAGTGGTTTTCTGATTTGCAAAGAGATCACACTTTTAAGGCGAATTTTTAACAAGAAATAGATTTTTTCCTTGTTTTGGCATTTGCAAAACTATCAATGATATCATTGTACTCTAAATTCTGAGTGAAATCATTATTTATTTTTAATTAACATGATAAATTAAGGGGATTTTGCCCCCCCCCCCTGAAATCTAAGAGGAAGGGCCTGTGCCCCACATGCCCCTGCGGTAATCAGGCTCTGCCCCCCTCCAATTAAAGTGATAAAGAAACTAATCATTCTTTGCGTCTAAAAGTACGAATTCCCTATAAAAATTAAAAGCAAAAAATAAAAAAATTAAAATAGATAAAATGAAATATGTATGGAAAAAAATCAAATTTAAAATGAAAAACATGAAACTAGGCTTTTGTGAGCAGGGTCATCGCGAGATCAATAAACTAGAACTGTCTGAGAATCAGATATTGACGAAAAGTCTGACTATGATAATTTTAAGAAATTGAAGTCCAATAAACGAACTTTTAGTCGATCTGTAATGGTATTTTATAGAGAGTGAGAGCCGAGGTGCATCCTGAAAAAGTTTTAAAATTAAAGTATCGAAAACGCAATTGTAGGTCATGTTTGGTAACGTTAGGGTGATGGGATTAGTGACCGATTAAGATACTGAGGGTTCCCCCCCCCCCCTCCTTCCGTAATCAAACCTTATAAACACACAAATTTACGGAGGGAAACTCCAGGGCTCAAGGTTATAGCAGTGCTCATCCACTAGCTCAAAATATTTATTGGGGAGCAGAGAAACCCACATCTTAAGTAAACAAAAGAAGAGCAACTAATATTAAGTTAAAAAATTCAAAAGAAACTTGAGTCCGATGCCTAGCTTTATATTAAGATGAACCTCGCGAGTCAGAACACGTATAAAATTAAATTTATTTATATTTTCTTTCATTATATTATTTTTCCGGGATAACTTGGGAAAGCATGGAAAAGGGAAAACGATTACAACTACCAAGTTTTGCTAGCGCAAAAGCAGAATCAAGAGAAAAAATTGAAAATATTTTGAAGAGCCTAGTTTGCTAAAACCCATTACAAGTATTTTATTTGATAACAAATAGAAACTGGAAACGGGTAAAAATTTTGCGCTAAAAAAATTAGAAAAGGTGCAAATTTTTACGATTTTTTAATTAATTTGTATGGTAATAAAAGGTCTACATCAATTAGGCCTAGCTGGTGGTGGATGGAGCCAGCGAGCAACCGGGCTAATCAGATAAATAATCATGATAGTTTCATAGGGGCCGCAAACATATTTCATTCCTAGATTTTTACAAATATCATCGTACAAATCACAGCTATTTGGAGGAAAATGTGTGGGCCGCCGAAGCATGTTTGAAATAGAAAATAAAAGTTAAAATGTAGTGAGATTTAAATTATTGAAATGAATAGTCACACCAGCAGTTCTAAGCAAGACTGCGGAGTCGGAAGAAAAATGACCGACTCCGACCTCCGACTTCGGGAATTTTAGAGCCTTCGACTCTGATTCCACAAGAACTGGCAGGGTTGCTGATTTTAAGTGAAAATGATCGACTCCGACTGTTGAATTTTTAAACCTTCGACTCCTGACTCCGACTTCTTTGCCTCAAAATCAGTCCGACTTCAACTCCTCACCGTTGGTTCTAAGTTTTTGAATGTACTAAACGAAAGTAATGTGTATGTGTGTGTGTTTTGTGTAATCCAAAAAAAAAAAAACGAAACTTTATAATATGATTGGCACTATGCTAAACTCGGTAACAAACGAAGGTGAAAAATCGCGAATCTCGTTTTTCAAATTCAATGGTTTGCCGTAGTACTCAAAAAGGGCTATTACTACTGTACACTCCCGATTATCCGCGGAATTGAGTGGCTCAGGTACCGCGGATAACGAAAGTCGCTTATAATCCGAAAAAGGTTTAAAACCAGAGGTAAAGAAGACAGAAATTATCTTTTGCTTGAGAGTGATTGTATTGTAAATAAAACGTGAAACGTTTAAAAGAGATGCGGCATTAAAAAATACTTGTATTTCAAGTTCTACAGAACTAAAATAAACTAAAATTTAAATCATGAGTAGGAACTTTCCGTCAACCTAAAACATTCAACAGCCCAGAAGTGAAAACAGTGACCACAACAAAAAAGACCCCATCAGAGAATTCCCAGAAGACCTGTAGGCGTTTTCCTAACCTTTCTCAATCGGAACAGATGATAAAGATAATGTCTTACGCTCTTTTAAACTAGGGGTCTTCAGTAAACACATGTGTTTTACCGAAATCAGCTGAACGCTTTCCCTTGAGGCACGTGTCAAAGAGAAGTTGATGACAATGCATACCGACTTTCGCGTTTTTTGAGAAGGAGCACTTGTCGTGGGAAAGGGAAAAAAAAATCTGGGACGAATTGATTTCAGATCCGCGTTTTTGAAGAACAGAATTTTTCAACTATTTTTTTTTTCTTTTTCCGAGACTTTCGCGGATAATCGAGAGTTTACTGTACTTCAAACAATAAGATTTACACTTAATGTTATTTATAAAAATCAAAAAATTGAAAATAACTAAAGCGTCTGGTGGACAAAAATATTGTTTCGGCTCTCCTGAAAAGAGCCAATTTTCATATTCGGTAGTTCAGCATAGTGCCGACGATATTACGTCATAAACAAACTTATTAAGTATCAAAGTGATTAACATTAATTGCACCAGTTTCTTTTGTGTAAGGTTTTTCTTTTTTTTTTTAAATTAACTATATACCTAACTTTTTTATTTTTCAAATTTTTTGAAGCATTCATAATTCGAAAATGCATAACCATTAGTTTCAAACTTTTTATTGAACATGCCAGTTGAAATAGGTCATAATTTCAAATTTTAAGTTTTAATTCTCTTTCCAGACTAAAGGGGGAAAATGTAAATTCAAAGTCTTACCCCAAAATTTATCTACATAGACCATTTTTGCAGATCTACTGAGTCGGAGGGAAAATGGCCGACTCCAACTCAGGGCCAGATTTAGACTTAACGGGGCCCTAAGCCATTTTAGGTATGGGGCCCCTTTTGCAGTTTTAACAACGTTTCTCTCGGTGGTGTAAGAGATGCATTTTTTTATAATTTTTTTTTCTCCTTTACTATGTCTGTCTCTTTCATCTGATACATACAGCGATGCAGCAATACTTTAATTTTGGATGATCGTGTTTTAATGTGTTTTCCCTGATGTCCTGTGTTGGATTGACCTTAAGAGGGGAAATGTTATCAAGAAAGTGACACATGACTCCCCTTTAAGTGGAGTACAAAATATTCCCAATTGGTAAGAGACCCGGGGATTTCTTCCCCGGAGGAAATTTTGAAAAATTGATATAAAATTCTGCATTTTGAAGCCTTATAAGATGTAGTTGGAACTACAAAAATATCAGGACAGAATTAGGCAAACAAAACTTTTTTTAAGTTATAAACTCTTTCAAAAATTAAGATAATACACAGTAAAAATTGTTTTTGATTCGAAAAACCAATGACAGCAGTCGACAGAGAGAAACAGCGCGGGAAACGAAAAGACAACGCATTGCTTCGTGCTCACATTGGCTTTCGATACAATTAGTTTTTAATCACCCCTCTAACTCACCGACAAACAATTCAACTCCGACTCCTTTACCTTAAAACCAGTTCGACTCCAACTCTCACTCCGACCCCGCAATCACTGGCAGTGTTACAGGCATTGAGGGAAAATGACTCCGACTCTTGGAATTTTTAACCTACAAATGCCGACTCAGACTCCTTGTCTCCAAAATTTGTCCGACTCCGACTGCGCAGCACTGCTTTTTTACACTATTTTAGTACTTGGAAAAAAGCATATTAAAAAAAAAAGAATATAGCTTGCAAAAAAAAAAACTTAAACAAGATTGAGTCTGGTATCAGTCTGTAAGTTGGTTTGATCGATCTCGAAGGAGCAATGTTGACTTTTGAATTGGACTTGGTCCGATCAAATGATTACAGCGGTCTGGGCTAAGCGCAGCTTTTACTTTAAGTTAGAAACATGAGTTTCGACTAAATGATAACATCTGAAAAAAAATAAATTTGGAAGCAAAATGTATGTTTTCAATTGCTTTTAACACATGATTTATTTATTTATTTGATTTTGCCTTTTCCAAAAGGTTCGCCCCTCCCCCAAACATTTTTCTCAAAAAGAACCCAAACCCGATGCATTACCAACCCGACGTTTAATAATCCAATGATTGTTTAGTTGTGCCAAGCCCGAATGTTTAGTAAATCATTCTCTATTCCCAACAAAACTATTATGCAGCCTACAAACAAGATCAATACAGTCGACGCTCATTATAACGACCACACATTATAAAGACCGTCCCATTATAACGACCAGTGGTAGAAGTCCCAACTTTGTTCCTATAAACTCTATGTTAATTTGCTTTCGTTATAACGACCGTTCTGTATCGTCTAATCCAATACAGCGACCGAATCAGTGGACGCTATTTCTTGTGTTCTTTCCAATAAAACAAATTTGTAGCTTAAAATGACATTGATTATTGTTTACGGACATCTGCCTGAAGTTTTCAATGTCAAATCCAACTTTAAGAGGGGTGGGGGATTACCATTCACCACAGCTAGCACAGAAAAAATAATGGGAGGAAAAATCGAGAAAATTCCAGATTCCTAAGAAAAGGGAGTTGACAGATGTGTTGGTAGTTTGGTGTTTGAATCTAGTGGTTTTTAAAATTTGGGGTTCTCGAGGGACTTTTAAATGCTTCTTTGAAAAGCAAGAAAAACACAATTTATCACCTATATCTGAAACAGAAAATAATGTTTCGCAAAAATCACTTCTGTCAAAAAGGCAAACATCTGTCTGGTTTTATCTTCAGAAAATGTTGTGGTAGTAGTAGTAGTAGCAGATTTGCAAGTGTGTAACATTTTCCTCCCTATATTTTCTACTTTAAAATTTGTTTAATATTCTGTCATAATATTTTGCACACGATTTTTCTAAAAAATTCCTATGATAAAAATAATTTGGGCATTTAACTGGAATGTTTGAAAAAGTACCATTTTTTTCGGAACAGCGGGGCATGCATGATGACCGTGTATATATTTTTTAATTATACCTCTTATAACGACCACTCGTTATAAAGACCTTTTTCTCTGGGACGGAGATGGTCGTTATATCGAGCGTCGACTGTATAAGTTTTTGAGAAAAATGTATTTAAAACGTTAAACAGCTATTTGCTTTTATTATATTAGGCCAAAGAATTTTTTTCCTGCATTTAGCATTTGCCGACAAGACATCATTGCACTAAAAAATTAAAACATTAAATCTACTTTAGTACACTTCTTGTATGAGGTAAAAGGATCGTTTACTCATCGATATGTTTTGTTGCAGAATAATCAACAATAATCAGAAAAGTTGTAAATAACTATAGTAATAACTTACTTGTAACTTCTGAGTGAAAATAAAGTACTTTAAAACGCATCAATGAGTGCGGTCTGCGTCTGCACACTTGACATGCTGATGAAGAGCTGTTTAGCGAATGTAATGGGAAAGCAAAAATCTCCGAAGCATGTGTTTTCTCCCCCGATGACCCCCCACCCCCCATCCCCTCTCGTCTCGTCCTGGCTATTGTCATTCGGTACGTATTTCTCTCGTAACCCGATGACGACGCCTTAGGTCTGACCGGTAATCACCACTGCATTCTGCAGGGACGGGGATGGTACTCTTTTAGTCTAAGTGGACACCCTGAGGTCAAAACCAGCTCATCGACACCCTGCATCGACAAACACAAATTTCAAGGATCAAAACACCATTTCCCCCGAAGCAATAGCTATATTTTGTCACCATCTGGACGACGTTATACGGACTCGGGCTAACCTTGCCTCAAAGGAGATTGATTTTTTGTTTCCTTTTATATATATATATATATATATATATATATAGATACTTCTACTTTTTTCTACTAATTTTTTTTTTTCGAGTTCATATATGAGAAAATTTTATCATTTACGATAAACGCCAAAGCAAACAGATTCCCCGACGAAATACTAAATTTTCCCCGACGGGGGGGCAAGACGCTTCCGACGAGGGGGCAATTGCCCCCCCTCCCTTTGGAGCCACGTCTGCCTTTGATTAAAGGAAAAACTTTTCAAATAAGGTCAGCCGTTCCTCTAAAACTCTCCATCTGAGGGAGTTTCAGAAACACCATCAGTGTAGGGAAAATCACTCAAAAAAAAAAGTCCTGTTTTGAATAAGAAAAAAATTTTCTATTAGAAATTGGGGATATCAATTCCTTAAAATGCACCTCAGTAATGTCGTTAACATTTACTGAACGTTAAACATTTAACGTTACATTTTTGTCACTGCATGCCGTTTCCATTGTGGATTGACAAGAAACTACTTTATTTTTTTTTTAATTTTGCATTTTTTATAAGCTGGAAAAGAACTCGATTATTACGCAAATTACTTTCTGGATCAAAATGACTCTTTTTCGGTCAGTACACATTTTTTTTTTCATCTTAATTATTAGATCCATCAAAGAAAAATTAATGGACGAACCGCAATATTACGTTCCCATGAATTCGATCCAGTAAATTAAATTTATTCAATCGCTCTGGCTTCTGACTCCAGTATCACTTCTTTAGCAACAAAAATACTTTTGCTCAAATATGCTTTGTGGGTTTTGTGTTCTTTAAAAAAAAAATCTTAATGCTATAGAAAAATCAATTAAAAAATAATAAATGAAACAGATAAATTAATTTATCCTTTTTGGAGGACCTCCCCCCCCCCTCATTTCTTCGTTCAATTTCATTGGAAATTGCGACATTCTCTTCTGAATATGAGCAACATACACTATATAACCAAAAGCATTGGGACATTTTCAAAAAATCACATTTTTATGGATTTCTCGAGAAATAAGAGATCAATAGATATGTAGCTTTTGTCACATAAGAGGTATACTCCAGCTGTCATTTTCCAATAAAAATTAATTTGCCTATGCATTTAGGGTATCAGCAACAAATTGAAACAAACAAAAAGGGGTTTTGATCATCGTTTATCGTAAATAGATGGGAATAAGCTGTAAATTTCAGAAATTATTTATCCTATGTACAATTATTTTGCGTATTTTCGAGAAAGTATCACTGATGTTCCTGAAGATATAAGCATTTCTTTCAGAAGTACGAATTTTATTTGTAGCTCATAACATGCGAAGTTTTTCATCAAAACCTACAAACCTTTCAGAAAACTTGACAGCATGCAAGAGAAATATAGTACTGAAATTTAAAATTAAAATGGTGAAAATTTGATGAAACATGAACAAATTTCAGCAGCAAATATTGCAAAACAGCAATTTTTTCTTGTGCATGCACGAAAGATAGCAAAATTTATATTTTTCATAATGACCCCAACTAGATTCCCCTACTCACACTAAAGTTCAATATAGTAAAAACTCAGAAAGTTTTCAGCGATCTAATGAGCCGAATTTGAATAGCTCTAGGGTAGGCAACGAATCGTGAGGGATCGTTCGCAAATAATTTGTTTTCATCATGAATCACTCTGAGCAATTGCACGATTGCAAACAAATGTTGCAAACTTGCGCACGACCCCTAACGAGCCGCCGCATATCCAAGAGCTATTTAAATTCGACTCATTAGATCGCTGATATCTTTTTTTAGTTTTTGGACATTGAACTGGAATTTTATAATGAGTTGGGGAATCTAGTTGGGGTTTAGACTATGAAAGTTATAAATTGCTATCTTTAGCGCACGCGCAGTGAAAAATTAATTGCTTTAAACATTCATATTTCATCTAATTTTCAACATTTTCATTTCAAATTTTAGTATTATACTTACTTCTTTTGTGTACTGGCAATATTTCTGAAAGTTTGGTATGTTTTGATGTAAATGGTCCATAAACCATCAATTAAAATTCTTAGTTTTGAAAGAAATGCTTATATCTTCATAAATATCAGTGATACTTACTCGAAAGTGAGTAAAATAATTGTACATTGTAGGCTAACTAATGTCTGACATTTTTCAGCTTATTCCCAGCTATTTACGACGAGAAGTGATCAAAAAAGCTTTTTGTTTTCTTCAATTTGTTGCTGCTTCCCTAAATGCACGGGCGAATTAATTTTTATTAGAAAATGACAACTGGAGTATACCTCTTATGTGACAAAAGCTACAAATCGATTGAACTCTTATTGCACAAGAAATCTATAAAAATGTGATTTTTTGAAACTGTCCCAATACATTTGGAGATATAGTGTAGCTTCTTCTGAGATAAGCGTGTTAAATCAGTCACATGCAGGGCTGTGGAGTCGGAGTCGAGAATCGAAGGTTTAAGGCATCAAGAGTCGGAGTCGGTCATTTTCCCCCATTCCGCAACTCTGCCAGTACTAGCAGAGTCGGAGTCACAGTGATTTTGAGGTAAAGGAGTCGGAGTTTGTCCTTTTACTCCAACTCCGCGGCCCTGGTCACAGGGAAGACCTGTGGTTCCCCAGAAGCAATTTTGTGGAATTTAAGCTGTGATAAATTGTCTGTGTCGATCAAAATTGTAGTGGAATGTTAAAGTTTTTGACACCGTACAGGGAATTTCCAATTGGAAGCCTTGATGCAAAAACCATGTAAGTCCTTTTTTTTTTAAATTCATTTTAACTTGTGAACAATACAGATGCTTCGATTGGTACAACAAGGAACACTATGTAAGATCAGATCTCTGCTTTGTGGTAAATAATGTAGAAAGATAACAGAGTTTCTATTGGTCACTGCTGTTATTTGCAGGGCCCAATATCCCGATAGGCAGAGTAGGCAGCAACCTAATTTTTAGTGCGGCGAATTTTGCTTTAACCACACATTTTTGAAATTAATTTGTTATTCTTGAAAGTAAAATATGAGCATTCTTTCATTTTCCACAGAAACAATTTTTTCTTGTAATTTAATAATGATTACTTTCATACATCTTATGTAAATCAAATGTTTTTCAATCATGGTAATAGATCAGTGTAAAACAGTAAGTAAAGACGAAAAGCTGGTGTCAATTTTAGAAAGTGTCGTTGCGCTTGGCCAAAAGTCGCAAAAAGATTGGAGTTTGACTAAATATTTTTAGTGCTATACTAAAGTTTATTCAGTACTGGCTTCTTGAGTGATTGACGTTCATTTTCTTTTTTACGTTATTAATATTTTAAAATTGTTTTTTGTTAATATTAAATCTCGGAGACAAATAAAAATGAGTGACGACCGAAAAAGGCTGAATGATTTTAAATAAAGAAAGCATGCTAAATTAAAAACCGCGAAGAACGAAGAAGAATCTTCAAAAAAATTTTTAACGTAATATATTTTTTTCAAATGCGCATTTATCAAAAGCGGAAACTTTGGTCTCTTTGCAACCCAGTTACAATTTACAAATGAAATACCATCGAACAATGAGGCAGGGGTGCACGCCCCCTAAGAGCAAGGGCGCACTCCCTCTAAATACCCCAAATACCCCCACCCAAAGCAAGAGTTCTCCATCCCCCCCAAAAAAAATAATAAAAATACGCCTCAAAACACCCCCCCCCCTAAAAATTTCAATGGCGCGGTCTACGCCATGACCCCCCCCCCCCCTAGGTGAGCAGCAGTTTACCTTACTCTTTCTTTGACCTGTCGCGAAGAATTTCTTCAAAGTTTCCTCACCTTCTCCAGAGAAAGAATTGCCCCGATAGGAATCGAGGCAGACAAGTGGTGTTCTGGGGTATCCGAGAAACACAATGTGCAGCGCTAGGAAAAAATGAAGTCAGGAAGGCAAATGCTGTACAAGCGGCCCTCGGACACCCGCCTAGCGCACCCCCTCTAAATACCCCAAATACTCCCAAAGCAAGAGTTCTCCTCCCCCAAAAAATAATAAAAATACGCCTCAAAACACCCCCCCCCCTAAAAATTTCAATGGCGCGGTCTACGCCATGACCCCCCCCCCCCCTAGGTGAGCAGCAGTTTACCTTACTCTTTCTTTGACCTGTCGCGAAGAATTTCTTCAAAGTTTCCTCACCTTCTCCAGAGAAAGAATTGCCCCGATAGGAATCGAGGCAGACAAGTGGTGTTCTGGGGTATCCGAGAAACACAATGTGCAGCGCTAGGAAAAAATGAAGTCAGGAAGGCAAATGCTGTACAAGCGGCCCTCGGACACCCGCGCTTCAGAGGCGATTCTTTGTGGATGAGGCCCCAAGTGTGCACTCAGGGACTGATTTACGGCAGGGCATTCGGGGCCCGGGGCACCAAAGGAAAGGGGGCACCAAATTTCTGTCATCATTTTTTTTGAGGGGGTGGGCCAGTGTTCAGGGCGTCTAACTAAGGGAAACAAAAAATTTTGTCATTTGACAATTTTTTTAATTAAATGAAAGCCTATTAGCCAATTGTGGAGAACGATCATTTTCGCTATTGAAGAGTCCCTTTAATTAAGTGTCCTTTGCGTACTCTCATTTCTGATGGTAAATTATCTTTATTAGCTCTGTTATCAATAGAAGGAAGTTTGACCTAAAACTTGATTATGAGAACATTATAGATGAATTTTCTTCAAGAAAACAAAGGAGAAAATATATAAAGAATCATTGATGCGCAGAAAGCACATTACGATTTACCTTTACCATTTGTATCATAGTTTTTTCATCTGCGACTGTAAAAAAATTTCTAGAACATAAAAACCATAAAATTCTTTTAGATTTATATTAAATGATTTCTTTGCAAAACATCTTAATTATAAATTTTTTCGTATGAAATCGATATTTTAAAGTTTTGTCTCTATCATAATAATGTCCAACACTTACCATCATATTTTTTGTGTGGGGGGGGGGGCACCATATCTGTCAGTGGTAAGTAAATCGGTCCCTGCACTGTAAAAAAATTCCTAAACGTTACTGGTTATTTCCGGGGAACGTTTCGTGATTTCAGAGGTTTTCACCTATTTCCCCAAAAAATCAAGTATCTTCGCAAAAAAGTTTCCCGAATTCCTAAAAGATGCACGAATGCAGACCTTGCACTGGTGTGAAAAATATTTTTTGCTACCAGTTTAAATATTGACGGAGAGTGTTTATTAAGTGTATCGGCTTTTGACTGTTTATGGCCTTTCCGGACTGACTAATCTTCCAATGGGAGCAAATGAGTCACTGGGTAGCTACAGCTTTGCGAGGAAGAAATTGCAGGCAAGAAATATGCTTGGTTCTTGCTTGCAGTTTTTGCGTAGCTTGGCCGTGGTTGCTCTAATATTTCTGGAGCTTTCTTGGTAAATCAGGAAGGTTCTAATCAAATAAATTAAACCTATTTAATTTTTCTAGATAGTTCACGACTGGCTTATATAGGGGAGATTTCTTAATATTTCAGAAAGGTTACTGACTTTTATCAGAAAACGTTCCTGGTTTTTGTAAGATATGTTACTGACTGAAATTGGGCACATCAGCTGCCTATTATTTTCCAGGAACGTTTCTGAATCGTTTTTACAGTGTGTGTGCACTGCCAAACAGTACGGTGGACAAGGCACCTCTTTCTTTAAGGTCATGCTTTTCTCTACCCACCTGCAAAGAACAAAGAAGGAATAAATGTTTGGAATTCTAATGTTTCCCAAGATACAAGACATAGCTACTACTAAAACTTTGCAAGATGCCAGTGCAAAAATTGAAAAATGTATCGAACACACCAGTTTCGGGGTAACCAGAAACAAATACAAATGTGACGACTGTCTGTTAGTGGACCCTTGTCTGTTACTGGTGACGTTACCCTTCGACCCAACTTTGGTATTCTAATTTCCTAGACCTCTTCTAGCTAAAGTAAGGGGTCTCCGCTTTATTTCTAAAACTACTAGACGTTAAATCCCGGTTATCACAAAATTGCCAATTCAACTGCGCTTGCGCACGGACTTAGCTTTTTGGGCTTTCTGTTTTAAGATTTCGTGTTGCTTGTTTATATTTCGGCTGAGCTAGAGTCCCAACAATATAATGAATGCGATTAGAATATTTTCACAGCGATTTCGGGATACATTATATGAAACTACGGAAATGAATAACTGTTAATCTTTATAAAGAAAAGAGAAAAATGACACTTCAATATTTATTGGTTTGAAAATATTTATTTAACGTAAACGTAAAACATCTTATGTACTTCAAAAATGATTGGTATATTACAGATATCCGTCTTTTGCGGATATTTTACGTTATATGTAAACAGCTTAGTATTATACATTTGTATTTAGGTTGAGGGTTCGGCTTTGTATTAGAAGTGATGCTGCAATTCGATTACGCTCTTCTGAGGTTAAAAATTTGGTCCTGAAAAGGACCTTTGTTTGATAGAAAAATCAGACTCCGAATCCATTAATAATTAAGACGCAAAACTCAATCTTTACCGAGGCGTAAAAACTAAATCAAAGAAAGCTTTGTAATTTCTAATTTTTATCTGTTGTTTTCTCATATTTATTAATAAATTTAAAATGTTTTTAATTAGTTTGAGCAAGAGTTCTGAAATCAGCAAAGTCCGTGCGCAAGCGCAGTTGAAATGGCAAATTTCTGATTACCAGGATTTAACGTCGAGATCTAAAACTGGGAAACTTCTAGTTATTTATAATTAGAATTCAATGTTTATCTGCCACTATGAATTTTATGATAGATTTTCAACGGCATTCTTTCGTAAAAAATACCGGAGCATTGACTTTGAGAGTTTTTTTTTTTTCACTTTTTTTTTCTGAGCACTCACTAATTGCGCATTGTTCTTACTTGACCGTTTTAGGCGTCCGTCCGTCCGTCCTTTAATTTTGTTTCTGTCCCCGCCTTCCTCTGCAGCACCATCACGCACATGCACTTTTGCACACACGCACACACACACACCTACCTACACAGAAACACCTCAATGCAAACACATGCCTACACACAGACACACAATCCTACACACGCACACACACACAGTGCCGTGCACAAGAGGGGAGTAGGGACATCTGTTGGCCCGGGACCGAGCCTGATGGGGGCCCTAGTTTTTTAAAATGAAGGTTGTAATATACGTAGTGTCGTAGTGGTAAGCAATATGAAGGGGGGTCTGTAAAAGTCATTTGAGACGGGCCGCAGCATTTCTGTGCACACATACACTCGTGAATGCGAAAAGCATCATTTGAATTTGACAAAAATTCAAACTTTCTTTTTCTTTTTTTATTGATCGTATTTGTCATCTTTTTATGATGTTATAAAAAAAGGAGGTACGATTCTCTACTTCACCTCTCTATACATTTTCATTAAAAGAAAAAAAAGTTTAAAACAAAGCTAATTAAAGCTAAACCTTTATGGAGGGGCGCTGGATACGGCAATACACGATTATGTGGTTTTCTCATCTCAAGAAAGATTGGGACTGTTCAAGGAACTGTTCAAAGGGCTAGTAAGGGAACTTTCAGATATACCAGACTTAAAAGGCGTAATATGTATAGCCTGATGCAAAGGCAGAGTCAGAAGGGACATGACTCAGTTGTTTAAATGTATCTAAAGGAAATATGCTAATGTATTATTTCTTTGCGCGGAAAGCAGAACAAGGAGTCATTGTTTCAACTTGGAAATAAGGGGAAATGTCTGCTTTAGTTAGGTCGTAGGCACTTGGAACAGCTTGCCGGAAGAGACGGTAACGAGCAAGGGGGTAGATAGCTTTCAGGGGGCCATTGATCTGCAGTGGGGTCTAATAAATCGACAAGGACCAGCCTAACTGGGACCAGAACCTGTTGCTGGTCGTCACATATGTATTTGCAAAAAGTTTGATGGAGCGTGCAGTGTATAGATTAACTGTGAAAAAGAAGGCCATCTGTGAAACCTCAATAAGTAGTCGACCGGTTAAGTGGTCACTCCGCTTAAGTGGTCGTTTTTCTTTGATCCCGACAAGGTCTCATTCACAGTAATGTAAAATGATCCTCCTTTGCTGGTCACCAAATTTAATTTTACCCGGTTAACTAGTCACTCAAAAATTGTTTTCTGAAATTCCTTTTCCTTATCGGATCTTAGAAAATAGTGTCAGACTTCGTTGAAAGGCTGTTTGATAGGCATTTTTCCTTGAAATCTCGATCCTCGTTTCTGGTCGTCCAAAGCATACTTCTTGCTGTGGCTCTGCCTAGTGCTGAGAATATGAATCAAACTCTTTCCAGCAAGACAGACAAAATCTAATACCTGGAGAAAGTTAGTCAGTATTTGACATCCGTTCAAAGAACTACAAACACAGAATGTAAAGCTTGATGTATGTTTGAAGAGCTCATTCTTTTCCGTACGCAACAACTTCAAAAGTCAACATTGAAGGATTCTATTAAAGCACAGTAACTACATTAAAATAAGTTGTTGTTATTAAGTAATGTAGTATAAACAAGAGAAAATAAAAGTAAGTAACTATCATTAGTATTTTTCCCCCTTTTTAAAATTTCCATTAATTTTTAGACATTTATTTCATAAGTTATTGTTTTTCTCACAGAATTCTACTGCTATTCATTAATATTTGTAAGGCTTTTTTTTCTACTCTACATAAGTAGTCACTCCGCATAAGTGGTCAAAATTTTTTGATTCCTTGAGTGACGACTTAACGAGGTTTTACTGTAGTTTAATTTGTATTATGTGTTCTATAAGTTATCGAGGATCAATTTTAATTCCCAAAATTTCTTTTATTTTTTATTTTTTTCGTACTTTCTTTCATTAATCAAGTACGATTTTATAAAAGGTGTGAAAATTCTCATTTCAGTCTAATCCAACAATGTAAACTGTTCGTATTGTTATCAACTGGGGAAAAAAGTTGCAAAGTAACAAATAAAATTTCATTGTTCCAACAATGGTATCCTCTACAACAGAGCGAACGCAGCTGGAAAATTTCACTTTGAAGCCGATTTGATACCGTATAGGTTGGATTCTGCTTCCGCTCTCAGCAAATTTCAGTTTTTCGACGAGAATTTGCGAAATATATCTGCGAAAAGTAAGTCAATACTTTAGTTCAGATTTCGTATGATTTCGTATGAGTTGCTCCTTTTTAAAAGATCAAATAACAAATTAAGTTTTTCGCGAAAGAGTAATGGTTCCTCCAAATGTGGTGATATTTTCGGTGCTAAAACCTGAGTTGGTTTTGTGATGTACAAACTGAATGACTAACAGAAGTGGCAGGTTTCATATTAATTCAAAAAAAAAAAAAAACAGTGTTTATAAGGTCTATGATTTTATAATTGTGATTGGTACTTTTCCAAGTGCTTCACTTGTTTTGGCGACTTTCTACCTTGGCGACAACAGTAAAAAATGCTTAAAGTGATATGGCAACCGTAGAATTTAGCGCTAGAACTTGTTGAATGCCCAAACTGCAAAATATTTAATTTGCAATAGCGATAAATAAATTTAAACCGCCAAAAATTTTAAAAATGCGCCAAGTGACGTACCTTTAAGGGAAAAGCACCGGGTTATGAAAATCATCAGATTAGCATTTTAATGTTAAATCCCAGTCAGAGAAGGATCTAGTATGGTTGTGCTGGAGCACGGGAAGGTGATGTTCGAGGAATGACAATACAAACACCATTTTAATGGATTTTGAAACCAAAATATCTCTTTCAGACGTGGCGTCCGGTATACCGGACATGAACTTTAAACAGCTGCTAATTATTTATTAATTGAATAAATTACCCGATTTTTTTCGCAACTGACTCTTTACAGTCTGCTTATTATTATCTGTACAAGAATTTTTCATTTTTGGATTGACAAAATAAAGAAATAGGGGTTGGGAGAATATTTTCCCAACCACGGATTTTCGTCGCAAAAACGAGTTGTTGTTTTTTTTTCTGATTTATTAAAAAATATACAATTTTATACTAATCATTTCAAATGCTTATATTATGTTTTATTATTGTTTAGAGTATATTTTTCAAAGAAGTTTGATGTTTCATCGTTTTATTATCTGAAATATGTATTTCAATAACATATGTCCGGATTATTGGACGTGTCATAACTCTTTTAATTTCTCACCTATAAACTTGAAATTATGTCTATAAGATACTCTTCACCATAATACACTGTCTACCAAATAAAAATACTTTAGGTTAAGTATTTCAAAATTCCGTCTGAAAGGATATACTAAACATGTGCATCAATTTAGCCGGGCCCAACTTAAGAAAAACTTCACCCGTGTCCGATCGACCAGCAGTGTGTAGAGCCCCTAGTTAGAAAACCCTTTCAAACGGAATTTTTAAATACTTAACCAAAAAGGTTTTTATTTGGCAGACAGTGTACTATGGTAAAGAGCATCTTATACACAAATTTTCAAGTTTATAGCTGAAAAATTAAAAGAGTTATGACACGTCCAGTAATCCAGACAAATATTATTGAAATACATATTTCAGATAAAAAAACATCAAACAAACTTCATTGTAAAATATTCTCTAAACAATAATAAAACATAATATAAGCATTTGAAATGATTAATAAAAGATATATATATGTATATATGTATATATATATGTATATATGTATATATGTATATGTATATATGTATATATATATGTATATATGTATATATGTATATGTATATATGTATATATATATGTATATATGTATATATATATGTATATATGTATATATATATGTATATATATATGTATATATGTATATATATATGTATATGTATATATATGTATATATATATATATATATATATATATATATATATATATATATATATATATATATATATATATATACATATATATGTATATATACATATATATGTATAAATATATATATATATATATATATATATATATATATATATATATATATATATATATATATATATATATATATATATATATGTATGTATACATATCAGGGCTGGCAAGTTTCTGCCGGAGCGGTTAAAACCACTGGTAGAAACCGGTTAAAACCGGCATGGCAAAAACCACTTTCTGCCAGATTTTCGGCAGAAACTGGCAAAAACTCTCAAAATGACAAAAAAAAAACTATTGACAGACAGTAGAAAATGCATGGAAAAAATAATTAATTGTTAACCAAAGCACAGTTTAATTTACAATATTATCACAATTCAGAATCAAATGTTACATTGTTTGGACCCTTCAGTTGCTTCATGGAAAAGGTGGTTCCAAAAATCTAAATAGTTTCTCAATTTAATATGCACGAGATGAGAAACTTAAGAATATTCTTGCAACAAAAGAGCTAGCAGACAATGCATCAAGGAACAAGCAATATTCATAAAACATTCAAATTGTATATATTTTTTTAAACTGGTCCATCATGTAGTAACTAGGGTAGTGGTAAAAAATTCGACTGGAAAAATGAGTTTCGAGAAGTGGGGCCAATTTGTTTTGCAAAGCTATGATGTTAGGTACAAAATCTAGATTAATATTGGCAAGTAAAATTTGACACTTTCTTCTGGAAGCACATGATAATTTCAATCACAAGCATTTTAGATAAAGCTTATTTGTGAGCAAATTACAAACAGTAATGCCAGTTTAATTTTGTATGTCACTCCTCTATCCTAAGAACCCCATAGGATTTTCGTCCTTTGTTATATTAATCCAAATATGACGAGCATCAGCAATAGAAAAGTTCCCTTTCTGAACTAAATCAAGGGCACTAGCATAACATTTTATTTTTGAAATGAATATATATATATATATATATATATATATATATATATATATTTATATATATATATATTTTTTTTTTTTTTTTTTTTTTTAAAGAAGAAAAACAATTACTTTTGCGACGAGAATCCGTGGTTGGGGAAATGAGCCAGTCCCATTCTCCCAATCCCTATTTCTTTATGTTGTCAATTCCAGAATGAAAAATTCTTGCACAGATAATAATAAGCAGACTGCAAAGAGTTAACTACGAAACAAATCGAGAAAGTTATTCAATTAATAAATGATTAGCAGCTGTTTAAAATTCATGTCCGGTATACCGGACGCAAGTCTGACAGGGTTAAAAACCAACTTATAAAGCATGCCACGTCGAAATGCACTTTTCTGCAGCATGTGATAACTTCAAAACGAACTCGTTTCTACGTTTAATGACTTGACTTTCAGTTAGCAAACTTATTGTTCAGATGAAGATTGTTTGAGAAACAAAATTAACTCATAGTCTCGTGGAAAGAGTTAAATTCTTAGTAATAATGAAGAAATAATCCGTTTCACTGCCATTATTTTATGCAAAAACATCGATCAAAAGACACTAAGGCGTTTGTTATGTTATTTTTAGGGGAAAATGGAATGGAATGATACCTTTAAGGGAAAACTTATGTAAAATTGCATTGCAGTTAAAATGCAACTTAGGTGCTTTGCTTTTACATTGTTTTTTTGAGCAATCACGATTGCTTATTGTTCTTACTTGACTGTTTTTTTTTTTTTTTTTTTGGCGTGCTATGATTTTATTACCCCCCCCCCCCCCCCCGTCTCCCTCTGCAGCACCACCGTCGACCGGCCGCCTCACGATGCTGCTCCTCTAGCGAAAACCGTCTCCAGGTTGTGTCCATACCTTACACGCATACATACACACACGCATGCCTACATACACATACCCCTCCACACACACATACACACATACTCCCAAACACACGCCTACACACACGCCTGCACATGGACACATAAACACACACACATTTTACACACACACATACACATATATACATATACACATACCCACATACACACATGCCTGCACACAGACACAAACACACACGCCTACATACCCACACACACATACACATATATACATATACACATACACACATGCCTGCACACAGACACAAACACACACGCCTACATACCCACACACACATACACATATATACACACACACATACCCATATACACACACATGCTTGCACACAGACACAAACACACACACCTACATACACACATACCCACACATGCCTGCACACACTCAAAAAAACACGTGATTCCGAAAAACATAATTTGAATTCAAGATGTCAAAATTCAAAGTAATTTTTTTTTAACTTTTTGTGTTATACAAACATATTTTAATAACACTTTTAAAAATTTACAGATGTTTTAATAATATTTTAATCACTAATCGAGTAACGAAAAAGGCAGACATTTTAAAAACTGTACAAAGGACCATTTCCCCTCACCAAACTAAGAGTAAAATGATCCTTCATTTTAAAATAATTGTATTTTCTCATGAGCTAATAACAAATATGAAGAGGTAATTGATTCAATTTTTGCATCCTGAGTTCTAAGCAAGGAAAGTGAATGCTTAGTTTATGAAAGATAATATAAAATAAAATTTTCGATAAAAAAGTTTAAGTGCTACGCGGTACTACGAACAAAATACTTTTATTTTTCATTACTATTAGTGTATAACTATTATTACCAGCAGTATTAGTGTTCTAACTTTTATTATTGTTACTTTATTTTAGGTACTTTGAATGAAAATGGATCTCTCAAAATCATCTCAAGACATGAGGGAATACTCCAAGTAATTAATTTTAATTAGATTTTTTTTTCATAGTCGTTGCATTTTAGCTAATTGTACTGAAGTTAATTTTGACTTTCGCAAAAGACGATAAGAAATTCGCACACACACACACACACACACACACACAATCCTTTTCACTCACATGTTCTCGTGTTGCATGGTGTCTCAAAAACGGAAAAATACAAACACAGATACAACAGATGACTTTGTCAACATTGTTGGTGAACGGCTGGTGGCGTGATGGTAAGGCGATGGCCTTCTACGCCTCTGTATCCGCCTCTGGCTGCGACAACTACCAACAATGGAGTTGATAAAAAAAAAAAACTGTTTAGCACACTCTGCTTCTTAACATTTCACAATGGTTGTCAACGCTGGGATAACCATTTTAAACCTTTCATAAGACGTTAAGCCCTGGTTTCCTAGAAGCGAAGTCGCCGATCTTTGGCGTCGCTCCTCGCCGTGACGCTGAAATCAAAGTGATGTAATTCCGGCGTGGCCATTCACGACGTCGATTTAGCTCGGGCGCGCATGCGCAGAAGAATCAAGTTTTCCGCTCTTCAGCCTTGACTTCCTAGGAGCCAACTCGCCGATCGTCGGTGTCGGCGTCGCTCCTCGCCAAGGAGAAAACTTGATTCTTCTGCGCATGCGCGTCCGAGCTAAATCAACGTCGTGAATGGCCACGCCGGCATTCACTTGAATTTATTTCAGCGTCAAGCCGAGGAGCGACGTCGGAGATCGGCCATTCGCTCCTAGGAAACCAGGGATTTACATGGGCAAAGAATATCTGTGGCCAAAAATATCTCGAAAATAAAATGCGCTCGAGTAAACAGATTTAAAAATATTTGAAGTGTGCAGGGTAGTCTAACGACGAAAATGATCGCTGAAGCACGATTTCATTTTCAACAATTCATTATATCATTCAAAATTAACATTTGGCTCATGTGCAGTACCCAGGGAGCACACTTCGTTTTATAAACGTTATAAAATGCTTGTTAACGTTGTTATAACCATTTAAAAACTCTATGAAACGTTTAAATGTTACGTGTGCTAACTGGGTAAAAACATTATTTTTTACATCTAATTTTAAAAAGCTAGGAAAGCTTTTATGACTCGGCTCCATTTTTGGGGAGCGGGGGGGGGGGGATGTGAAAGATGGAGCAGTAATCCAGTCGATGAACATGTCTAACCAATGGGCAAACGAAACATTTTCTAGTCATTGGACACGTGGGATTTATTTAATCCTAGATTTAATGGAGGCTCTCTTGTAGTCTCTTTATTTCGTTGTCGTCTCAAGTTTTATCTGAAAAACTCGAGTCCCAAGAGACCGGCAAAAACCTTCGAGTTGTTGGTAGCTCGACTTATGGGTCCCCCACTGCTTTCTCAAGAGTTAGGTACCCAACGAAAACTTCGAGGTAGAGAAATATTCGAGTTGTGAGGCATCGAATTATCGTGCGATGACCTCACTTTTCCTTTGTTTTCATGAGTTTCTAGTTTCCTATCTTTTTATTTTAAATTTTCAATTTTTTTTTTCAAATATTTTTTTTCCTCTATAACTAATTTTTCTTTTCTTTTTTTAACTCCATAAATGAAAGTTACTGTTGCCTATTCACTCAGTAAAAAATCTTTTGAAATCTTTTTTTTTTAAACACTCGATATTGATTTAAGTCCGTTCTCTCTCTCTGGTTGGGCAACCCTTTTTATGTTTGAGACACCGGGTGCTTGGCGATAACAGGAACCTGGAGTCAGTATAGAAACTAATTTGACTCATTCACTTAACTATTCTGTGCAAATATGTGTTTTAGCACGTTTACGCGCCTTCACATTGATAGATCTATATATTCAACTCTCTCTGTTTCCTTTAGAAATCTTCCTCATGATCAACCCAAGATTATCATTCCCAAAACCATTTTTCGCAAGAAAATCACTACAAACAACCAAGTCACCGAGGGACCATTTCCGGTGGATTACTTGGACGAAGATTTTGACTTCGCACTATTTATCTTTCCAACTGAGTCCGCCATCAACAATCAACGTTCGTTTGATCGTCAAAAAGAATGGAGAAAAAAGTGCGAACAAAAGTGGAACAAAATGTCCCGCCTGAGAAAACTTTTCAAAAAGTAAGTCGTTTTCAAAATTTTCATAAAGTTACTCGACAACTTTCCTGTCTGCATTTTATCCCACCATTCCGCTACTTTCTTTCTATATATGTTTTTAACTTCATTTTTCAAAGTAATCAACCCTTGCGTTTGGTACGGTTGAAAAAGCCCTCTGTTATGTATATCAGTGTTATAACTTTAAGACGGAGAGGTAATAAAAGAACAATGCATTGTAACCATATACAAAGAAACCATGCAAGAAAAAAAAAGAAAAACGAGAAGTCTTTTCAAGAAGTAGTTGCTAAAATCTCCGTAATGAGATTAATTAGTATTTAAAAGATATTAATGTATTGGAAAGGGTTCAAAGGCGGGCTACAAGGCTAATAAATGGACTTTCTCATTTAGACTGTTGCTGGTCGTCACTTTTGTATTTGTATTTGTATAAGTCTAACAAATAGCTCAAGGATTTTGCATTTCGTCAATTTCTTTTGTATAATTTGAATCTCAAAAGCCTATTTAACTTCTGTAGTCTGCCTCACCATGGTTAGCACTCGGCAAACTACAAATATTAATTCTTTTATGTGCGTCCCGCTAGCAAAATTGTAAGCAAGGTTGTTTAGCAACTCTGCCAATCGATTTGGGAATGGATTTGCCTGAAAACGATACCAAGAATAGTGGGGTGGTCTACAAATTTCTTCTTTTTTGTTGCCCTAAAACGTTATTGTATTAAATCTGAGCATGACTAACTAAAGTCTTTTTTAAAATTTGTAGATTCATATACAAACACAAAAAACCAGATAGTGTCTGGGACGCCTGGATTAAAATGTAAGAAAAGGCGAAGATCTCAAATCAACAGGCGACTATGACTACTGACTATGACAACTGACTGAGACAACTGACTGCGACAACTGACTACGACAACTGACTACGACAACTGATTGAGACCACTGACTGAGACAACTGATTGAGACCACTGACTGAGGCAACTGATTACAACTCCTGACTACGACAACTGTCTTTGACTACTGACTGAGACTTTACAGACTAAGACTTTATAGAGACTGTGACATGATCACTGAAGATGCAATGTGGTGAACTCTTATTTTCCCCTGTGATGGCTGCTTTCTAGTTCAAACCAAAGATCTCTCTTCTTTCTCCCGTGAGCAAAAAAAAATTAAAAGACCCCCTCCGATGCAAAAGATATCTTACAAAAAACACTGTTTTGGATCAAAAAGCTTCAATTGTAAAGATTCTCATTTTATTTATTTTTTTACTCTTTCAGATAATAAACCTATTTTAATTTGGCAATTGTTTTTCGTTTCCTTGTTATTGAACTTAATCTTTCCTAAAGTTGGTCATTAATAAAATAATTTTCTCTTAAATTTAAGTCACAAATTTTCGATCTTCATCATTTATCTGCACCAACAGTTTTAAATGCACTATTTTAAAGTGCTTGTTGCTAAGAACTTATTTTTTCTTTCCTCTATTTAGCCCAACATTTTCATAAAGAGGTGGGGTGAGAGGGGATTGGCCATAAATACTGTCCAACCACGGATTGTATGGAATTTTCAAACGTCCAGATAAGACGAATCTATCTCAATGAGGGGGAAAAGTAATTTGATGCCAGTATTCCGCTCATTTGAATGAGACTCTGCTTCTGCAAAAGCTGGCATCGCTAAAATATAATAGATTCGTCCATTTCCGGCTGTAAAACGGATGTTTGTCTTTCCACACAATCCATAAATCTAGATTGCTAACTTCATAAGTGTTTCACTATGTGGTGAAATATCATGTGCCAATGACAAAATTTATCTACAAAACGGAGTTGATATGTTTGTCTGAAATCTGCATTGCATTAAAATTATTCGCAGTTTTTTTTTTTTTTTTTTGAATCTTGCTTCTTACTTTTCTCCTCGCCCAATCTGTGAAAGTGGTGGAGTTGTGGAAATATTTGATATCAAAGTTCGTCGGGCTTACACATTTAAGATGGGCTAAATCATATTGACCATGTAGAAAATATCCGACTTTCTGAAAGTAGATGCCATTTTTTCTTTCTTTTTGTTGCCTCTCTAGATCAAAAACTACTGCATGAATTGGTGAAAGTTTCATTAAAAGTGACAAAATGAAAAACGTATTTTAAAGGAATTCAGTTCAATATCTTTGGTATACGAAGTTTTTTTTAATTATCTATATGAATCATAATAACCGCATCTAAAGTTTAAAACATATAAAGAAAGTTCTGGGTAGAATATCCAATGCAAAAGATATTGCGAGAAGCAAATAAATAAATCGAAACTAAAAAAGCATCAATAAGATGCGAAAAGATTCACAGTCTTCAAAATAAATATATGAATAAGCAAATAATAAAATACGAAACACCAGTAAGCAATGAATCACGTGACTCGCTATCTACCTATTATAATGTCGAGATTGTGAAACGTGAAGCCACTCCACAATGAAATCAATAAGCAATCTTTTCCTTCACGGGAAAAAAAAAAGAGGGAATGAGAAAGTACATTTAAGAGAAAATGGCTTTAGAGGTAAAATTTAAGTGTGGCACACTGCAGCCTTCCCACCTTTGTTTGACGTTTCATCGACGTCAACATTTTATCAGTAATTTCACAGTAGCGGATTTCAGAGGTGGGACAGGGGCCCAGAGCCGTGTCCAAGGGGAGGGTTTTAGGGGTTAAACCCCTCCCATTGGGGAAAAAATAATAAAAAAACCAAGTGAAGAAAAGTGCACAGCTGGCTTAAAACTAACTTTAATGTTAAATTTTGTGTACAGCATTTTTTAAATCATATTTTGAAAATCAGTGGTGGAGGAACCGTTAAATGGGCTGTCAAACAAAGCATTCACTGTGTTTAATACTGCTTTTCATAAGGAGATTATGATGACTTGGTCGTTTCACAAAAAGAGATGAATGTTGCCGCTATGAAGATGCATTGTAATCTCGTTTTGGCAATGTAATTTGCATATGCAATGAACCCTTTCTTATTTAGTCTGCTTGTCTTAGAATATAAATCCTGAATGCATAGTATGTTACAAAAGAAATTGTGAATTTGTTTATAGTACTTGTTGCAATGTACCGCGCAGTAAACAGATAATAAAGTTTGAATCTAAACAAGAAATAAAATGAATAAATACTGAAACTACTAGCACAGCCAGAATTGGCCTTCTGGAAGATGGGTTTCATAACTGTCCTTACATGTACAGTCCAGCCTCGTTTATCCAGACTAACTGGGCCCTAAAGCAATCCGAATAAACGAAAATCCGCATAGTTCGAGTAATAAGCAAAAAACATTCTCAAATAAGCAGACTTATCTTTTACTACAGCAAAAAAAAACAATGTTTTCTACCAAAAACCTTCATAGTAACATTTCTCACAAATACTTCATCATTCATGGTTCAGCTGCGGTGGTTTCGGACTGACGCTTCAAGTACGCCATATTGTTTGTTAAATGAGTACTATACTTTATTGTATGTTGTATGCAAGAGTTCTACATTTAATCGAGACAAAACCGGAATATATGACGTATTTAGATGTAGTTTCGTTCTTGCAATCATAGTTTAAAATAATTGTTAAAGTAAATATGTTTTTGTTTAACTTGACAAATTTGATTTGAATAAACCGGAGATCCGGATAAACAAGGTTCTACTGCATATAAAATGCAATAATTGAATTTTTCGTATTAGCCACCCCCCTCCCTTCCTCCCCACTAGGCCCATAAATGTGACCATTTAACAGAAATGAAATATTTGACATACTAACACACTTGACAATGAGTTATAGGTATTTGTTGTGTTTTCCTGACAATGCAGGTAAGAATTATTAAACATTGAACCCAAAACCCCTCCCTTTATGAGATCCTGGACACGGGCCTGGTGAGCACCCCTGAGTAAGGAGTGGTAAGAACACAAGTGAGTGAATGAAATAACAGAGGGAATTATTCAAATCTTTGATTTGTAGATGAAAAAAATAATAATAATAACAGGATAAAGATGCTGTTATAAGATAACAACTGATAAAATTGTTAACTCACAAGATATTAAAGTTCAGTGCTCATCAAAGATTCAGCTATATAGATGTTAAATAACTAAGCTAGAGCTTCGACTTCAAAATCCAAATTGTAATCTTTTTTTTTTTTTTTTTTTTTTAATCAAAATATTTTTTTGAGCAAACGATGACAAATCATGAAACAACGAAGAAGTTAGTGTTAATTTATTCTGAAAATAAAGATACTATCTTTTGTGAAACGTACTAAGCATTCAAGACAAATCTTGGTTCCTGTTAATTCGCCATTTTCTATCATTATGTTTTCCTTCATATGTCCATATCATTTTTCAGTAATTCATCTGCGATGCCATTTGTTTCAACACTTCAAAGAATAAAAGAGAACATGTTTTATGAAACCCTGAAAAAATAATAACCATACTCTATTAATAGATAAAATTTAAATAAATATACATATTGTGAATATTATTTAACTTGGTCTTGTGTGAATCGTTTGACCCAAGAGCAGTACTTGAGCCATGAACGATGTACAAAATTAAATAATATAAGCAGAGGCGCATCGAACTAAAATTTTTGGGAGGAGGAAAATCTAATTTTACCGAATGATAAAGCACGAGATTACACGCATATCATACATACGTAGAAAACAATTTTAAAAATTAAAAAAAAAAGAACATTTAAGTTGCAATATTATCTCCAAATTTGTCGAATAAGACATTTTTTGGGAGAACACTGTGACATCCCATCAGGGCGCCCCTGAATGTGAAACGTCGTCATTTCTTCATAAGCTTGACAGTTTAAATTTCAGGAACACTTTTTTGTGTGTTTTTGAGTCAAGGAAATTTTGCTTCTTTTAGAGGGGAGGGGCGGCAGAGTTCAAATCTGCCTAGAATGGCATGGAGCTAAATTCGGCCCAGGTTATTTGTTGGTCTTACCAAAAATGAGTGAGTCAGGACTTACCTGGTTCTCGCATCAAGGCCCTCAACTGACTCTTCTTCCAATCCTGCAAACTATGCTTCCAAGGAAAAATACTTCTCTCCCCTCCCCCCTGCCATTTACAGCAGTATTCTAAAGACCTTCTTATTTTTAGACCAACTAGGAAAAAGGAAAAAAAAAAACGGCGAGGGGGGAGGAGAAGTAGGAGGGTGTTGGACGTACGTGATAACCTGATCTGCAACTTTTTGAAATTTATTATTTTAAGGTTATTTTCAAAAGTAATTCAGATATTTTCCAAAAATTACGCAATCTTTGGAAAGTTCGAGAATCCTCCCCTGAAAGGCAAAACGCAATTGGGCCATTCCACGACAAAGCCGCCATCTCCCCCCTCCCCCCTTTGACCTCTTATATATTTCATCAAAAAGTAATAATTTTAAAAGGAATTGATCAAATTGTTTTCCAAATAAATCACACATTCGTTTGTGATTTCTTAAGCAACAAAATTTTGTTCATTACCATTTTAAATTATTCTTTTTAATGAAATATGTAAGGTGCCACGTGCGGGGAAACAAGATTGGTTTCCCAGCAATGGTCCAATTTCAGGTTGTCTAGTCTTTGGAGACGTTTAGAAGTAAAGAGTGGTTAGGGATAGCCCTTCGAATGTTCTCAAAATTGCAATCTTAAAGGCACAATTTCAGACAATTTTTGGTAGTAACCTTAATGAAATGACGGTGGTTCGGGGACCCTCCTCCAGAAATGTTTTGAAATTGATGTCCGAAAAACGCCTAAATAAATGCGTTTTTAGGACATCAATTTTCCATTATTATTCCAACCAAACAACTAAATCTTATTTTAAATTTCTTGCTGGGGACAAGAGTGAAGGAGAGGTACATTTTGAAGATCCTTCTTTTCAGATTTAAAAAAGGGGGAGGGGAGTGAAAGAAAGAGAGGAGAACTTAATTTGCTTAGTAATAATCTGCATCTGTTAAAAAAATTAAATTTCAAGATTTCTCTTTGAAAGAATTGAGATTTTCTTCCCAACATTATTTGCTTTTCTTTTCGTTAAAATAACTTCACTTTCCCCCAAGACACGTTCTTTTCTTGAGCATAAGGGGTACGGATATCTTGACCCCATCTGAACTCCCTCGCCTGGTGCCCCTTAACGTAGGATTCCCAAACTGTAATGATTCGCGGCACCCTTTGAAAAATTAGAATTTTCTCACGGTATTCTAGTCTAGTTCTATATACATGTCAGAAAATCGCCCGCCAAGGTATGACGGGTGAAAATTGCTTCTGCATTTGAACGAAGTCATTGCCTGCTTGGCAAGTTGCCAGTTTGGTTTTGGTATCTTGGTGGTTTGATATAGCACTGCCAAGTTAACTGGAGTTTCAACTGAACTCCAGTAGGTAGCCTTCATTGTTGACCATTTTTTTTCGTTTCTTCATTCCCCTGAAATGACAGTCTTAGCAGTAAAACAGTTAAGTTACCGGATCGAGTTCAGCCTTGACACAATAAAGGCTTTCCCTGCATTTGAAACATTACCAAAACATGTTATCAAATTATTATGCCGTGGCACGAGTTTCGTTGTTGAAACACGCGTGTTACTCGATCATCGGTTGTTATATATATGAGGATCGTAATTCAACAGAAACAAAATAAATGCCTTAGTTTGATTCGGGGAAAGGGGCAAGGGGGGGAGTCAACCGCCCTCGCACTTTTTTCATTATTAAAGATTTTTTAGACTTCGGTTTCGGAAAATTTCCGTAGGAGAACACGCTTCCTTCTTTTTGTACAATCTTCCAAGAGGACATAAATTTGTGTTATTATAAGGTACCAACTTCGGGATTTTTTTATAGGAAGCGAACTCGTTTCTCCCTAACATCAGTAAAAATATGTAAAAATGCGTGTTTAAACCTCCAATTAAGAAACAAATTCGGGAGTAGTCCTCTGCTTTTTCCCTTGAAGTCGCCGAAGAACCTAAAATTGATGTTTTATGGCTTTACCAATTCCAAAAGATTTACCGCGGAGAACTCATTCTTTCCTCATTAAGTTATTCAAAGTTATTCTGAAATAGGGGTTTTTAAAACAATTCAAGCCTGCAAAATTTTCGGGAAAGAACCACAGAACGCCTTGCCCTCAGTTTGCTAAAGTTCGCCTAAGCTTGCTTTTTTAAGACACCGCAGTTTAGGGAATATTTTTGGGAGTTACCTTTACATCACTAAAGACGTTTCATTTCATGAAAAAAAAAAAAAAATTTCGCCTCTTTCCCCTCCCCCAAACTAGGGGCAGGGGCACCAAAGCCCGTGCTTCTCGGCCTTACGCTTAAATGAGGCCCGACGATGGACACTTTTAGCGGCACTCCTCACCCTCATGTCTTCGATTTTTTTTTCCAGATTTTTTTTTGGGGGGGGGGGGAGAGCAGGACCCCTCATGGTTTCTAATTCACGGTTTGGCAACGATCCCTTCAGCTGTCGTGTTTTGACCAACAATTCTTTGTTATTAGTAGTGGTAAAAAAAACTCGTTTCATTTAAAGATTACTGGACTTCATATCCATACTGAACATGTTTAGGGCTTATACAGACTTATGAATGCATGAAAAATGCTGAGAAAGGGAAAAGGAAAAAGAGAATTTGAGTTTTTACCATATTTCTAATAAGGAAACAAAGTGGCTTAAAACCATGAAAGTACGAAGAGATGAATGAGAGTATTTCGTATATTAAATGAATCGTTCATCATTCCTTTTTGACGTTTTTTAGTTACAAACTTACAAAAAATACCTTTTTTAAATAGAAAGAAGAGTTTACAAACAGCAAGTGTTATTATACGATGTAGTACTGGATTCTCGTTTGCTACAGTTCCCACAATGCACTGCAGTTACGTTTTATACCTGCAGTGACGTCAAGTGAATAGGGTCCATTCAGCGTGAATTGAATTCTAGCTCAGTGACTTATCTCAATTTGTTTATATCAGGATATAAACTACTAAACTAAATCTATTCGTAGACCGATTTAAAAAAAAAATAAAAAAAGTAAGAAATCTTGAATTTTAAAAATAATTCTCATGATTGCAATCAATGTTTCAATTTATTTTTTTGGCAGAAATTAATTTTTTAAAGCAAAGTGTAAACGAACTTGACGGCTTACAGAAAACATTTTGTTTTCATCTAATATCGCTCCGTCGTAATATTAATTCCTGATTGCAGACGTCACCGGGTTTGACATTTTTCGAAATCACAAGTATATTATTTTCGTTCAATACTTTAATTTTTCTTTAAAAAGTAGAATTGTGCGATTGTTTTACTTGAATGATTACTTCTGTATTGAACTTTCTATCTGTGTAATAGAAACAACTTTATCCTGTGACTGAAAATGAATAGAATGGGGTCAAATTTACATCTCACATAGAACTATTAATGTCTTGTTCTAAAGAAAAAAATTAAGCATTGAAACATAGTAGCAAACTTAACATTTAAAGTTTAAAATGTTAGTCCTTATCGCTCAATGTAAAAGTGAATGCATGAAGGTAAACTTAATTTAAACTACACGCAAAATACTACAGCCTGATTTTGATACCCAGAGACTGCAGTTTCGTCTTTGTAATGGGCTTGTTAGTCTGGAATAGTCTATAACCGAGCTAGAGACAGATGATTAACAGACTCTCGCTTACTAGTATGCTAAATTATTTTTAGCTACCAGTAAATTCCTAATCTCTGAGGCTTCAATTGAAGGAGAACATATGCCTCATGGTTATTGATTATGTCAAACTGATGAGTCCAAAACTAGAATGAAACTGCAATCTCTGGATGTCATAACCGGGCAGTCAGTATTGTGCATACAGTTTTACTCCTTCCCTGGCTAATTGGCTGCAACTTTCTGTGATTTGAACTATTTATGTTTACATTTAAAAAATACAAATTTTATCAATTATTTTCTTCACTCATTATGTGTTTTTGTGTGAGTCTAGTTTGATAAATTGAGATTTTCCTTCCATCACCATTTCAGCAATATTTTTTATTTTGGCTACATTAGCACCTTGGTTTTGGCTTTGAACAATTTGGTGACAACTTAAAAGTATGCCAAGGCCAAGAGTCTTAGTTATCAAAATCTCTCAGCTTTTTATCTCACTTAGTTTTAATGTTCTTTTTTTTCCAGGGGAAGACTCGATGAATATCTGCCACCATTTTCATTCAGATTGTTTTGGATGGAGCTCTTTTTTATGTTTCAAGACTCATATTTTTGTAACTAATAATGAAGAAGAAAAAGCATCTGCAAGCTGAAACCGTACCAATCAAATTTTGCACAAATTATATTTTCAAAATCAGTAAAAGTTCCATATAGCTGACGTTCACTCATAGCTGCATCATCAAGTAAGAAATTATTGGTAACGCTAACATACAATTTAGTTTTGAAATCTAGTGTCATATTTATATTTTTCTTTATGGAATTTTAACTACAAATGTTTTTTTTTTTTTGGAAGGCTAGTGTTTTATATTACTAGGTAAAGTAGGTAATAATAATAATACAGTAGAGCTTCACTGATCAGAATTAACTGGGAATGGTGCCTGTTTTGGGTTGCTAGATATCAAGTTAAACCTAAAATTTTAATAATAGGGTCATTTTACAGTATTTTTGACATTTATGTAGAATCCGTAACATGACCTTTTTTTCCCATAACTTTTTAATTTACTTTTTGATTAGCAAATTATTTTATTTTGAGCTTTTCCTACCAACAAACCAACTCAAATTAAAATAATTCGCAAATCAAACGGTAAATTAAAAAGTTATGGCAAAAAAGGTCACGTTATGGACTCTACACAAATGTCAAAAAATACCGTGAAATGCCTAGGTATGTCAGAAAAATATAAAGAGTATTTAGTACTTCTATGAGGTAAGCGATAAAAGCTCCTGGCTTAAGAATGTTTTTGATAGAATGATTTTTTTTTAGCATCATTGATATGGAAAGTGCTATGCCACTTAGAAATCAGTTTGACTTGGTATCCCACATGCGGTGTGTGATATTTTAGACAGTTTTATCCTTATGTTGAATTGTGATCAAATTCTGTATGATTCTGTCTGAAATCAATTTCTGTATGTTGCTGAAAAAATCACCCTCGGAAACTTCCACATTGTGATGAAAAAAATCTTAAGTTTACAAATACAAGTGACGCAAACATTTTCATGAGCATTGTGCAACAGTTGAAGGCAGAGATTGATCCAGGTTTTATTTTTTGCTTCCCCATTTGGTAAAGAAAAACTTTTGGTTAATTTTTCTTATTTTTGTGAAAAAGAAATTATGATCGTGAATTCCCATTTTTTTCCCTTTAAAAAAGTAATATCAGGTAAAAACTTAAATGTATACTATGTTTTTTTTTCCTCGAAAAATCTGGTATAATGTTGAATAATATTATAATATTCTTCCAAGCAATAAAAATATTGAAAAAAGGTAGAGTGAATTCCCGATTATCGCCGGTCAGATTATCCACGGATTCTTTGACATTTTTTTTTTAAACTTGTGATTATGTTGTTCGCTTTTAGATTTTACATATATTTTTAATATTCAATGTTAGTAGATGCAATGTAGCAATGTTTTTAGTTATAATTTGAATGAATGTGTGGGTGTCAATATTGTTTATCTATTGCATACACTAAGTATCGCTTTTTACCTATTCGGATTTTCCGCGGTTATCGTACCACCCTATTCCATGGATAATCAAGAGTTTACTGTATTTAGGTACACAAAAATCGATTCACAGAGTGAAAAAATCTTCATTTTTGTGTCAGTAGGACACCCTGTGAAATATATATATAATTTAGAAATATTTGGTCATCAAAGCAAAATAAACCAGCCAAAATATTAGCGGTAATTTCTGCATTGTTGTAAAATAAGTTTATGGTTTAAAGGCTGCTTTTATGATGCAAATTTTTGTGAAAGGAGCTGCTTTTTATTTCTTCTATATCTAATATATATAAGAAAGTATTGGATTCGTGCAAATTTTCGAATTTCGAATTTTGACGGATTCGAACGTTTTGAGGTGTGCTGAGTCCATTTCGACTATTTTTGGAAAATGTCTGTCTGTGTGTGTGTGTGTTACGTCTGTGTGTGACCAGTTTTTTGTGGCCGCTCTACAGCAGAAACTACCGCATGAAATCGAACAAAATTTGGTACACATATGTGCCGCTATGTGAACTTGTGCCCATTGGTTTTTGGCGCGAATCCCTCCAAGGGGGGTGGAGCAATGGGACGTTTTTTGAGTTACGCGTGCTTGCTATTCCTCAGGAAGTAACTGGCGGAATCAAACAAAATTTGGTCCATATGTTGCCATTAACAGGAACAGGTGCTGATTCAATTTTGGTGTCAATAACTCAAACGGGGGTTGAGCTATAGAACGTTTTTTGTCGTCAATTGTGACTGCTGTATCTCAAGAAATAATGAACGGAATGAAAGAAAAATTTATTGGCAAGTAGCCCTTAGTGGGTATAAGAGCTGATTTTATTTTGGTGTCAACTGCTAAAAAGGGCGTAGCGCAATCACCCGTTCTTTTTTTCCATTGTGAGTGCCCTATCTCAAGAAGTAATGCTGCGTTCTGGTTGAAATTTGGAATATATGTGAATCCATATGTAAACAGGCTTTGGTTCAATTTGGACCCCAATTGCTCCAAGAGGTGTTGATTTATTTTATTTTTTTTTTTTGCGAATTAAAATAGCTTTATTAATGCAACAATAGGAAAGATAAATCGTAATAGATTGTCGTCTGCGTATTTCTCGTGATTTTAATTGTATGGAAATGATCGGAAATATTATCTCAATGATTTAAAATTTTTAACTGTTGCCATCTTACGTTTGTTGATAAATAAAATATTTTTAATTAATTTAAGCAAGGCTTTTAAAATAACTTTTATTTTTCGCTTTTTGCTTTGCTTTTGCAATAATTCAGACATTGGAATGGTCGTCAAGTTTTTTCATGTGAAATTTTGTTTTTGTTGGGAATATTGATTCCTCATCAAGCATGGGGAGGGATCATAAAAAAAAATATATATATATATAGAAGAAAGTTTCGTGATGGCCACAACATACTAGTTTGATGTGGAATTTTGTGTAAGGGGCTGCTTTTACGATGGGGGCTTTTGTGAAGGGGCAGCAAAGCGGACCCAATTAGGGTCTGGATTGACCCCTGGAAGTTAACATTTGGATTGGACGGTTTTTGTCGTTAGAAATAATAATGATAACAGTAATAATAAAATATACATTTGGAGGGATACAACCTTTTTGCATTGAAGGTTCACTAACATTGCAGGAGCACTACTGTACGGTCGTATAAAAGCCTTCATTTGGAAAAATCTGGATTGGCAACTGTCCCCCATCTCCTCCTTTCTGGCTTCGAAAAACTAATCTTTTTTATGCATTTTCAAAAAATAAGTAATAATATGTATTGAATACTTACCCTTTGCTCCATGGAAGAATTCTAAAAAGGATGAGCCTGGCCACTTGTGCTGATCTTAGTTAACATATCAAAAAAGCTATGTTTCTCCTGATTTTTTTTAGCAAAGTTTATTATAAAGTAGAGATCTGTTTGTTTCTTTGAAACTAGGAAAATTATGGGAAAATTTACTCTAAAAAAAGGGGGAGGAATGCTGAGTAGCATCCTGGCTTTAATTCCTTTATGTTGAACAAAACATTGGAATCAGTACACCTCAAATTTTTCAGCATAGTTTTGTACATTTATCTTGTAAAATTAGTTTTGTTCAGGTAATATATGTCTGTTTATATCTAATAGGCATGGGAAATGTTGAAATGCATGAATTAGAGCCTGTAAGAGATGATGAAAGAGAGGAGCTAGACTTGAGTGTTGCAGTTGATTACAAAGGATTTTGTAAGGTATTATATGTTTTATGGTGTGTTTTTTTAAATTTATGTGTATAAAATATATGTTAATTTTTTTTCCAATGAATTTTCCAATTTCTTTACCATTTCTTTTTGTCACAGTTAAAATCTGATTCACTGTTTATAACTGCTTTGTGTTGCATAACAACCAAAATAAGTGTACAAAATTATTCCACCAATAATGTCTTATTCCAGTTTAATACCTAATTTAATCCTTAATGTTTTTATGTAGAGAGATCCTATTTTAGTTAAATTACTTAATTTTAAGTTCATTAATAAAATTTTATCCAGTTAAGCTTGTTTTAAGAAATATTTATTTAATTTCTAAAAACTGTAGGTCCTTTGTTTTAAATATTTATTAAAATAATATTATAAATGAACCACATTATTGACAAAGATGGTCAATAATTTTAATCCAAAACCAGGCTTTGTGCATTCCTTGAAACTCCTCTAATACTCCTTCCTTTAAGATTTTTCTTTTTTTTTTTAAAGAGCCCTTCAAACTCCTGAATTTTGATGCTCTTTCGAAATTCTACCATATTTAATTTAAGACTAGATAATCTTCCTCTATAACAGTCATTCAAAGCATATCAATTTTTTTTTTTTTTTTTTTTTTTTTTTTGTGTGTGTTTCCAACTAAACAAATATTGCAACTCTTATTAGGTCTCCGAATCTCCACCCTGTATAAGTAAACTAAATATTAATTGGGTTTTTGGAGCTACTATTTCGAAAAATTCTGTAAGAGTGTTCTAGATCCTATTCCTTTCCTTATGTCATCAAAAATGGCCTGCAATTGCATTTGAAGAACTTCAATGTAAAAAAAATCAGGGAGAGCCCCAGAAATTTCCCTTATTTCCCTAGCATCATTGACGATTGCATAAACTTTTGTTTTTGGAATCCCTTCCCTTCTCCTTAATGTTGCCAAATAAGACCTGTAAATGCATTTGTAAGACAGAACCATTTACAACAGAAACCAAGTTCAAAATGTTAACTTAGGACTAACTCAAATGCTAACTGAAACCTCCTCACTTTCCAGTATAAGCAAAGATCATTTAAAACTTCATTTTTGGAACAGCAATTTCAAATTTTTCTGAGAGGCAGTTTGAATCCCATCTTTTCTCTAAAATCATCTCTGATTTCCAACAGTTTTATAGGACTCCAATTCGAATAAATTTTGGAAAGATTCCTTGAATCAAAACCTTTATTGGTATTTCCTTACAATGGTGACATCCTTACAGCTGTCTTTTTTCCAATATAGATAATTGTACACTATAATTCTTGGATAGGCAACTGGGCAACGAATTGTAAAGGGTCATTCGGAAATTTGCAACTCTTCCTAGAAATCACTCGGTGTAATTCATGATAAAAAGAGATTATTGCGCAAAATCCCTCACAATTCATCGCCTATCCAAGAATTGTTGAAATTGAAGTTATTAGATTGCTGATATCTTTTTATATTTTTAAGATATTGAACTAGAATTTTATTATGAGTCGGGAGACTTACTTAAGCATTAAATTATGAAAGTTATAGGTTGCTATTTTTTGTGCATGCACAGTGAAAATTTAATTGCTTGAAATATTCATATTTTGTTAAATTTTCAACATTTTGATTTTAAATGTTAGTACTGTCAGGCCTGCTTAATCAGGTAGCGGATAAACAAATACCCCGCTTACGAATACGAATAAAACCTCCCGGAACCACAGTGTTAAAGATCCCCGCTTTATTGAATAATTTCCCTGGATAATTGAATAATACTGATCATCATTCGCAAATATTTTTGCTGAAATGTTTTTAGAATAAATTAAGTAAGAACAGTTATTAACGTATCAATAAAAGTAATATTTTCTGTTGACAAGGGACAAGAAAAACAACATTCATATTCTATTCAAATCATTTCCACTATTCTTTTATCTTTGCCATTACAAAAAAAAGGTAGCGCAATCTATAATAATAATACCACAAAGAAATATACACACTTTAGACAATAATAAATTGATAAATACTAAATGTAAAATACTGCAGACAAAAGGGGGGAGACTCAGAAATATGTTCCCAAAAGACTTTGAGCAAGCAACCCACTGTTATGGAATTTTTAAAAAAATAATGTACTAAATAAAGGTGCCAAAACAAAGATTTCATAACTCAAGTTGTAAGTTACTTATTACAATTTTCATACATACTTGTAACATATATATACTAATTATTAAACTATTTTGTTAACTTAGCTTATTTCAAACACTTTTTGCCAATAATGTTAGTTAATTCATTTATATAGCAACTGCTTTATTATTATTCAGGGGTCTGGCCAGAGGATATTTGGGTCCATTAACGGACCCTTCACAAAAATCCGATCAACCAAAACGGACCTTTCACATAATCCCGATCAAACAAAACGGGCCTTTCACAAAATCCCGATCAAACAAAACGGACCCTTCACAAAATTCTGATAAACAAGATCGGATCTGTCACAAATTATTTATTGAAAGAGCAAATCTGAAAGCAAAATAACGCATATTTCTGTGCATAAACCGATAATTTTTGGAACCTTTTTTTAAGTCAAATTAGAGGAATCAGCTTACAGTCGGATCCTGCTACAACGTGATCCGACTTACGCGAAATGGCTGTAACGCGAGTTTTTCATGAGTAATGAATTTTTTAGTGCGGACACAAATTACTCGCCTGCAACATGAAATTTTTCGGAAAAGAGCGGCGTAGAGTTAGAATGGGCTTTGTTGACACTAAATATTGGTTTTGTGAATGGACTTTCATACCTTTAGCATCACTGAAAGTGGACGTTCACCCACTGTATTAGTCTAAACAACGCTTTGCTTTAGTTTATACAAATAACCGCTCCGATTCTTAACTTTTTTTTTTCATATTACATATGAACGTTAATAAAATACATTCTGATCCCGCTGCATAAACCTTCTTCATTTTTTAAATTATAAATATATTTACTATATCTATACTGTTAAGTGCTATAGTAATACTGTAGTGTACATACTGTAAGTACCCCATACTGCTTTATTTTAAGTTTCTCTCCCCCATTAATCATTGATTTTGTGCTAAATTACAAAATTTTATGTCAAATAATAATGCTTTTTCTAAAATACAGAAAATGTCGGTTCTTTGTAAAAGACACTGCAATATATAGTTAATAAATGGTTTGAAACAATATGAGGAATGTGTACAAACGTCTGAAACAATTGGGTATGCTTATAAAAAATTACTAAACATACCTTGTTCCACAACGCGAAATTCCGACTTACGCCAGTTGTCTTGGAACGCATCCCTCCTGTAATCCCTCGCATAAGTCGGGACTGGACTGTATACAAAATCAGCTAATTTTGAAAAAAAGAAAGAAAAAATCGGCACTCTTGTGATGCTCCTGCAAGTGATAAATAATTGCTACTGTCAAATAAATATAATGGTTGTTTGTTTTATCACAGCTAATTAGCAGCGGTGTTGTAAACTTTTCTGAAAAGGCATTGGTAAGCACCACTTTTCTCCACTCATGATTTAATAAACAATAATAATATATATCTGCGAAATGAACTTAGAACTGCAAAGGGATAGTAAGGGTGAGGAAAAAATATGATCGCTTCAGATAGGGTTACCAACTTCAAAACTATCACCACTTAGCGTCTGGTCTGGCGTTGAACCTTTAATAATGACTTGATTAGAAAATATTCTCATCATTTTGTGGGCTTGTCAATATTTGCGTTTTTGGGGTGCGCAATGTTTAATTTGGGAGAAAATTATATGTGTTTTGATTTTTGGATGCTAACAAGGATGATTAACTTTAAATAAACTCTTTTAATTACCGTTTTTTTTTTCTTTAGATGTCTACATTTTGAAAAATGCAATCTTTTAACATCCGATATGAGAATCATATTTTGTTCTTTATTCAAGCTAACTTGGCTTATTAGGATTCAAATAAATGAAAAGTCTCTTTGTTTCTGTTAGAACTCTCATTTCAAGTTTTTAAAGCAAAATTCCATTTTCTGTTATGAGTCAAAAATTAAAATGCTGACTAGATGGTTTATTTTATTTTATTATTTTTTTTGGGGGGGGGGGGGGTCAACTGTGTTCAGATATTAATGATATGTTATCATAGGACTCTAAAATGCAATTTAAAATAATTTTATCAAAAATATTTCTTTTACAAGCCGTTTTTATACTTTTGATGCCTTCACTTTGAGAATTGCGATCTCTTTGCATCCGCTATGGGAATCCGATTTTTCGAATTTTTGATGATTATTGCGCTTTGTTAAGAGGTAAACAATTGAAATATCTTTTTATTTTTGTTAAAATCACGGAATTTATAAGTTTTAAACGAAATTCTGTGCTTTTTAAGAGTGTCTTGGGTCAAAACGTTGAATGCTGAACCCTATTCTGAATTTTGTTTTATTTATTTCTATTTTTGTTACATTTATTTTAAATACTGTACAGAAATATATCTAGTATAATTTAACATAATGCAGAATGGTAGATAAATATTGATACTTGAAAGAGCGATGCCCCCCCCCCCCCCCCCCCCGCCAAATATCAGGAAAAAAAATCCAGAATGATTTTCTCGTCATAGAAGAGGAAAACACTCAACTTTAAGCAGGGGTCTGGCCAGAGGAAATTTGGGTCCGTTAACGGACCCTTCACAAAAATCTGATCAACCAAAACGGACCTTTCACAAAATCCCGACCAACCAAAACGGACCTTTCACAAAATCCCGATCAGCCAAAACGGACCTTTCACAAAATCCCGATCAACCAAAACGGACCCTTCACAAAATTCTGACAAACAAAAACGGATCTTTCACAAATTGTTTATTGGAAGAGCAAATCTCAAGTCAAAATAACGCAGCATATTTCCAACGATGATGTTTGGAACCTTTTTTAAAGTTTAATTAGAGATATTAACTTATACAAAATCTGCTAATTTTGCAAAAGAAAAAAAAGGCGCTCTTATGAGGCTCCTGCAAGCGATAAATAACTACTAAGGCCAAATAAATATAATGCTTGTTGTTGATTTCTATGAAAGAAATTAACAGCTGAAAGTCAGTTTGGTTTATAATTTTGCTTGTTTGTTTTATGCAGCGGTGTTGTTGCAAACTTCTCTGAAAAAGTTAATCGTAAGCACTTTTCTCCCTGCTCATGATTTAATAAACAATAATATACAGAGAAATGAACTTAGAACTGCAAAGGATAGTTGGGGGAGGGATGTGATCGCTTCAGATAGGATTACCAACTTTAAACTTATCGCCACTTAGCGTTTGGCGGGGTGATGTTTAATTGATATTTTGGAAGAAAGTTATATGGGTTTGAATTTTCGAAGCTAAAAAGGATAATTAATTTTAAATGGACTCTTTTTCATTGTTTTTTTCTTTAGATGTCTACATTTTGAAAAGCGCAATCTTTTTAGATTCGATATGAGAATCCTACTTTATTCTTTTTTGAAGCTAACTTCGCTTTATTAGGATGCAAATAAATGAAAAGTCTCTTTATTTTTGTAACAACGCTCATTTTAAGTTTTTAAAGCGGAATTCCATTTTCTTTTATGAGTCAAAAATTTAAATGCGGAATCGATGGTTTATTTTTTATTTATTTATTTATTTTGATTCAACTGTGTCCAGACATTAATGAAGTGTTTATCATAGGACTCTAAAGTGCAATTCTAAAATAATTTTATGAGAAATATTTATTTTACAAGCCGTTTTCGTACTTTTGATGTTTTTACTTTGAGGATTGCGATCTGTTTGCATCCGCTATAGGAATCTGATTTTTCAAATTTTCGATGTTTAGTACGCTTTGTTAAGAGGTAAAGAATTAAAATATTTGTTTATTTTTGTAAAAATCATGGAGTTTATAAATTTTAAGCGAAATTTTGTCTTTTTTAACAATGTCTTGGTTCAAAAAGTTAAATGCTGAACCCCTGCCTGAATTTCTTTATTACAATTCTTTTAAATACTATACATATAACATTTTTAGTATAATTTAACATAATGTAGAATGGTAAATAAATATTAATACTTGAGGGATACCCATCTCCCAAAGAGCGATGCCGCCCTCCCATACTCGAAAAACACTCAAGAATGATATTCCCAACAGAAAAGAGGGAAAACACTCAACATTAAGTGTCAATGATGAAGTTTGCGCCATCTCAAAATTCAAAAATTTAATTTTTACAAAAAAAAATTTTTGCAAAATTTGATTTTTTACAAAATTGATTTTTTACAAAAATAAATGATTTTTCACAAAAAACGGACCTTGTGAAAAATCCTGGACAGACGCCTGCTTTAAGTTTAATTGATGCAGTTTGTGGCATCTCTAAATTCTAAAATTTCGTTTTAACAATTTTTTTTTTTTTTTGCGAAATTTTTTGATTTTTTACAAAATTAATTCATTTTTCACAAAATTAATTCATTTTTCACAAAATTATTTGATTTTTCACAAAAAACGGACCTTGTGAAAAATCCTGGACAGACCCCTGTTATTACGTTTTAAGCTAAATGTTGTCATTTTAGAAAGGTAAGCAAAATTTCCCCACTTGATGAAATACCCTGCTGAATTGAATAATATTTCTTGGCACCAACATTATTTGATTAAGCGGGGCAGACAGTATTATGTTTCTCTTGCGCGCTGTCAAATATTTAGAAATCTTACCTATCTACGATTGCAGGTTGCAGGAATGAATCTTCTTTGTTCAAAAGAAAAAAAAAGTTGAACTTTTTTTTAACATAATAATGTTCATTACATTTCATTTTCCTTTTCTTTAATAACGTTTGTATGTTCAAAAATTGGGGCAAACCTTTCTCGATTTTTTTCAAAAAGTAGGGGCTCAAATTATACGCCGGTTTTCGATTTTTACGAATTTCCCACTTAGAAGTTAGGGAGCCAATTTATATGCGAAATCGACTTAAACGCGAGTATTTATGGTAAATGTGTCTTATGTACTTAAAGCAAAATTTTTTTAACCTCAATTTTCTTTCTTCTAGCATATTAATGGAGAATACTCTTACAAGTGCTTGACTGAACTACCTCAAACTATAACAAATTCTATCTCTCTTCATGAAAGAATTAATTTATCTTTCAACTGTCTCACAACTCTACCTGCTGAATTGCCTCTTAGATTACCTCATTTGTCATTCATGAATCTCAGTTATAACAAAATATCTTCACTCCCTGACAGCATTGGGCTGTTGTTTCACTTGAAAGAACTTTTACTAGCACATAATTGTTTGAAATCTATTCCTTTAAATCTTACTCGTTTGGTGAAACTTCAAAAAATAGATTTGTCATATAATAACTTGGAAGAGTTGCCTGAAACCATCGGTGAAATGGAATCCTTAAAGAAGCTCAATGTTGCCAATAACAATCTAACATACTTGCCAAAATCTTTGGGCTTCAGTGACACTATTGAAAGTTTACTTGCGGGATCAAACTACTGTGAATCACAGCCACCACAACATGTGTGTGATAGTGGATCTGCACAGACAATAAAATTTCTAAAGCAGCTAGCTTCTGGCAAAGTTTTAACTAAGATTGAGAAGAAAATCAATGTTTTTCCTAGAGTTCATGGAAATGTAGTACAAACATCAATTCCTAATGCTGATTCTGCTCGTGCACAATATGTTCAAGCTCAAACAGAAACAATGAACACTGCTAGTCGTATACGAACACCTTTGTTGCCTCCATATGATGCTACACAGCTCCACCCTGGCGAACTGAGAGATAGAATAATAGGTATTAGCTTTGAATCTTTGTTAGTTAATGATTTGTTTTTCCAACTTTTTTGTTTAATAGCATGAAAATAGTTTTTTAATATTAAGGATTTTATCTCTGTAAAATGAATTGTATTCAAAGTATAATATTGTAAATTCAGGACTTGAAAATTACTTTGCTTAATATCCTAAGGCACGTAAAAAATTCAAGTTGGGCATGAATTTTTTTCCCTTACATGCCCAGTCAGGCATGTAAATAATTAATGAAAAAATACTTTTCTAAAAAATTAATATTTTGTAATTTTATTGGGAAAAAAACACCTGCAGCTTTCACATGTATGCCATATTTAGACATTTGAGAATGATTTTCTTACTTCATAAACATTCTACCACCATTTTTACAAAGAGTTGACATAGACACATTTCATTTTCACAATGTCACATTTATTTATACGAGTCATTCTTCAAAAAGTGTAACTTCTCTGTCACACGCCTTTTACAGTAAAAACTTTAAGGAAAAATTCATTTAACAATGCTTTTTAATTTCATCAAAACTATATCTATTTCAACCTGCCAACTCTTTTTTAACAATAATTTTTATTTTAGTATATTTTTGGTTCACAACATGTGAATTCTCACCTCCGTGGAATGTCACACACCTTGTGTGACTGTTTATGTTTCTTAATAACTTGTTCAATTAAAAGCATATACTTATTTATTTACTATTCCTTTCACAAGTGTCCCAAATACTTATTGTTTAAGTATATTTATTTTTTTAACATTGTGTTGCAGTTTGTTTTAATAGGAAAAGGAGTCATGTCCACAAAAAAATTCCCACATTTGTTGCCTAAACACAAAATGCCATTCCTCATTAACACGTGGCAGTAATTGACATCAAATTTTATTTTCCATAATACAAGGGAGACCCTTTGTTTATTTTCAACCATAAAAAAGTTGTGAGATTTTTGTCAAAAAACAAAAAGATAGATTTTGTTTTAAAAACTAAGTGTAATTATTGTGATTTATCACCTATGTGAACTTGAATTTCAGGAATGTAAATTAATGTAAAAAAGAAGTGAACATGTTTTCGTGTGCTTAACATGTGCAGATTGTAGCAACAAAGAAAAAAAATATTTCCCTGAAAAATGCATCTATTCGTCCCATATTAATGGAAAATTCCTCACCTCCATGAATCTCACCTCCATGACAGATCTTATCAATGTTATTATTTCTGAGGTGAAAATAAATGATTGAGGGAAAATACATCAATCTTAGGCATTCTACCAAAATTATAATTTGCCAGTATATTCTCAAATTTACTAAATACTATTTTTAACACACATTTGGACTAAAAGGATAACTACTAATTAAGCTGTACTTTAATTAAGAGAGCTTAATGTTGGATTCCCGCTAATCATTGAAATAGTTCATTGTTTGCACAATTAACAAAATTGCTACTTTGATATTAAGTTGCCTCGATTTTTAAACATTAAAAGGTTTTCCCCTTTTTTTTATTTCCATGAACAAGCTTTTTTTTTAAATATCATTTATGAGTAAAATAGTTTGAACTTAGCTGCGCCTTTGTTTATAGTTACTTCTAGTACGTAACACTTTCATGTAAGAATGAAAAAGAAGAAAACAAAGGGTTTCAAAATGGAAAAATATTTGTGTTCAAAAGTTACATTTTCTGGAGAATGACTCATACATAAAATAAATAAAAAGTGTTTAATGCAGATATGTTTTTGAAGTTAATTTTTCATCAGTATATCAATTGTATAGTTTGCTATGTTTTTATTAATATGCAGTTTAACCAGAGATTTCCGCATGTTAAAATTTCCAGATTTTCAAGCCTTGTTACAGCATATTATTTGGTAAAAATCCACAAATACTTGAATAATAGTACTTTTCTATTTATGTTATATACTTGTCTTACTAAGTCTTGTTGCTATATTGAAACATTTTTCATCACTGTCTAAAATTATTAATACAGTATTCTTTGCTTATTCACTTTGCGACACTTGCGATGATTTTGATAACATATAAGCGATTGATAACATTAAACATATCACTATTGTATATGTTGAATGTTGTCAATGTAATGTAGTTCTAAATTTGCTGTTAAAATCATAAACATTTGAGACATTTTAAAACAAATGATTAAAATGGCTGAGTTTCTTCTTGTCCTTTAGCAATAAACTTAATACAGTAGAACCTCGATTATCCGAGCTTCGGTTAACCAAGGTTTCTGTTAACCGAGCTGATAATTTTCAAAAAATAACATAAATTTAATCAGATGAGGATTTTTCAATTTGAAAATAAAAATATTTTCTGGAAATGTGTTTTTTAATGCATCTTTCAATATTTAACTTGGAATGGCTAAAAAAAATTCAATTGACTTTTTAAAAAGTACTACAAGTTATTTTCCATTTTTATTTTTAAATTGTAAAACATTACTTTTTATGTGTCCATCTTTTATGAATATTCAATCGTATTTTTAATTAATAAAATTTATGATTCTGACAAGTTTTTATATAAATTTTTTATTAAACAAGAATTCCGACATCCAAGGCACTAGCGATCCCAATTAACTCAGATAATCGAGGTTCTACTGTATTTATTTCAGTTCTCTCTTAACAATAGGCTAAAATTCAATAATTCATTTCTCAGATATAATTGGTTTTTTATTTAAGCCTCTAAGAAATCCAATTGAAAACAATGTTTTTAGATATTACACGAGTGAAAAGACTGAATGTCTTATTGTCCTTCGGCAATGGGTTAAATATTTACTTAGTTCTTGCTTAACAATTGGCAAAAATACATATAAATCATTAGTTAGACATAAATGTCAGACACAATGTAATTTCTAAGTTTAACCTTGCCCAGGATTCGTACACTCTGAGAAAACTTGGAATTGTCAGGAAAAATGACACTGGTCAAAATGTCAGGGAATTTTCCAAATTTGCCCCCCAAAAAAATTTCCTATTTTTCCCAGGGAATTTTGTTCTATGAGATCTAATCTTCATTTTTATCGATGTTTCCTTTAAAAAATGTAAAAATTTTGAGGAAAAATGACGCTAAGAATTAAAAAAAAACCTGTGACCCTCTTCCTCCAATCAACTCTAATTTGAATTCTGAAACTTTGAATTCAAATTATGTTTTTCACAATCACGAGTTGCGACAAGACCCTACTCATTAGAGTTATTGTTTCTAGAAATGACTCCCCCCCCCCAAGCATGTCCCTCCTCCTGGGTGGTATGTGTGTAAAGGCACGTGCGTGTAGGCGAGGGTGCATAAACATGCGTGTGTAGGACAAGGAGGCCACCACCCAGCAGAAGTGGATTCCGGAGGACAGTGCTCAGGACCAGAGCAGCCGTGGCGCCGGTGGGCAGTGGTGCTGCTGGTCCAAGCTGAAAAAGGAACCACAACGTCAAGGATTGTCAAATGAGAACAATAAGCAATCGTGATTGCTCAAAAAGTGGCGACCCAAAAAAACTTCCGCAGCCGCCATTTTTGACCCTCAATAGTTCCCAAGAAAAAAATTCCTTGAGTGAACAGGAATTATGCACACACTCAACAGGGAAGATGACAATTTACTGCTTTGGAAGCACAAGCTTGAAGATGGGAGGGTCGATCGGGTAAAATCGTTTTTTCGATCGGAAAGTCTTTTCAGCAACGTGTGAAACGCCATTTTTGTTTGTTCACAAGATAGAAGTAGACACGATCCTAAATGCCTAATTTTCAAAAATTAAAGCAGAATTTGATGTTTTCTTTAATTGCAAACTAATGAAAATAATGCAAAATGTGCTGCATTTTTTTTTTAAATTTTATTATTATTTTAAATAATTTTCTTGAGAACTGAAAAAATTTTGTTCTTTAGACTTAATGTTACCCTTATTGCCTTGGATGCAAATGTGCTAAAAATTTTTCAACTGAATTGTAGTTTCATGAAGATTTATTTTTAAAAAAATATATTTTCATGCTACAAATTTTTTTTTTAATCTTTTTTTCTGGGGGGGGGGCGTAGCCGCCATGGCATTGGATGTTTATTGCAATGCAAAGTATTAAAAACAACTCAAAATGTGACATTTTTCCCCGGATACAGTGCCTGCCGCTTATTAAAATCACATTCGTTCTGAGGACATTTGATTTTATAAAGCGGCTGATTTTATAAACCGGCACACATGCACTGAAAAAAAAAAGGTTTTTAAGTATAAATACTCTAAAAAAGAAATAAATTACGATTTAATTGTATTTTATTTTTATTCTAGTTGTATTGTATTATTTTAGTTCAGTTGCAAAATACAGTTGACATTTTAACTTACATAAGGTACATTTTTGAAATTTCACAAGGGTCTTAAAAATATTGACTTATTGTTGTCTGAGTAAGAGAATTTGAAAGTAAAGATTGAGAAATCCCTAATTTAATTGCAGCATCACACTAACTATATTTAGGAAGCTTGTCATACTTATTCAAAATTTCAAATTAATCTTTCACACTCAAATCGTCACGACTTGAAAGCTAACAATTTTAACTCAATTGTAAAAATGAACTGTCAGCCCCGTAGATAGCTGAATGAGTACAAACTGATTAAAATTCAGTGGTCAGTGAGCAGGGCTGCAAGTCGAAACAGATCTGCGAAGTGGAAACAGGCAGCACCAACTTAATATCTGGCTCTGAAACAGTTCTCTTGTGGCTGCTTCATTCTTCTTCTTCTTCTTCTTTTTTTTTCATTCAACTCCCCAAGAAAAAAAACGTACAACCTTCACCTTTTTTTTATTTTCGTTCTTGTTTAATGTGGAAATCGTTATTTTATTAGTGCTGCACTACTTTAAATCCCTTGAAAAAAAAATAATAAAATCCTGTTTCTATTCAGAGAAGAATTAACATATGCTCTCCAATAGTTTGATTTTATAAAACGGCAAGGATGATTTTATTAAAGGATAATTCTAACATGTTTTGATATAGTAATGATTCTGTTCTTCCAGATTTGATTTTATAAAGTGGCTGATTTTATAATCCAGTGATTTTATTAGTGGCGGGCACTGTAATTCATAGTTATTTTTTGGAAAAATGCAAAATTTTATGTTCAGAACATTTTTTTATTCTAATTGATTTAGACGCTTATGTGCTAAAAACTGACTATTATGTCTTAATTGTAGTTTTTTAATTATTATTAGTTTTTTATAACTACCTTTATGCTACAAATTCAAAAATCTACTTATTATACTATTATTATACAAATTCAAAAATCTACTTAAGTTTTTCACTTAATCACCATATTTGATCGTTTGCACGATAGAAGTAGACGTGAACTTCCAAAAACAGAATTGGATGTTTATCTCAATGTAAACTATTGAAAGTAACTTTAAAATGTGCAATAAATTATGAATTTTTAAAAATTAATTTTCTAGAGAAAAAAATATTTAAATTTTAATGAAATCATCCTTTAATATGCGAAAGAAAAAAAAGTTGATTATTGGTAGATGATGATTTTTGTTATTTTGCATTATATGGTATGCCGATCAATGCAACAAATTAATAATATTTATACTGAAAAATAGCTTTATACTTAGCTCAATATTTTTTGTGTTATGTACTAATAAGAAAATAAAAAGAAGAATTGTAAACCAAAAGCGGATGCTAAAAGATTGCTGCGCGACTACAGCAAAACGCTAATATTACGCATGACATGTGACATTAAATAACCACTAAAATAAGTTGAAAGTACTTTGTTGTCAACAAGTAGTAAACCAATTAAAACAATTTTGAACAAAGTTGTTTGAAAAAAAAAACTCAAAATTTTGAGAAAGAAAAGAAATTTTAAAAAAATCTAAGATTTTTTTTCTTTTCAATATTTTCAAATCTTAGATTTATTTTTTTGAAATCAAAGGGGGAAAATTTCAGTTCTTCGGCATTGCTACTTTAAAGAATTAAAATTATTTTTTAAATATTGCTTTTTAAACTTAATTTTGAATGAAGCGAGTATCCTGCAATTTTCTAAAAAACAACCTGAAAAGCCTGGAACATTCAGGGAATTTTTTTTAACCACAAGTGTATGAACCCTGTTGCCAAATGCTAAGAATTTTGGGGATAAAAAGATTTTGCGGGTACTCTTCTACACAAAATGAACATTGCGTAAAAATTTAAAGTGAATCCATTGACTGCTTCCCAATTTTTGGGGTAGCAAACATACGGACACTGGATTTTTATAAATAAGATTAGGTATATTATGTTTGTTAAACTAAACACACACTCTCTATTTTATTTAGGTATTTTTATTTTTACCTAAAATCTAAGTTCTAATTCATAAGTAAGAAACAATTTTGAGCTGTGAGATAGCTGTGAAACCTTAAAGTTATTAAACATATTTTTTGAACAAAAGACTTTATTTTTCCTTAGATGTTGCTTTTGATTTCATGCTTTGAATATTGTATTTAAATACTATATATTAAACAGGGACCGCGTTAAGCATTCGCCAACGCGCCAAATGCGATAAAATCGTAAATTCGGCGAATAAAATTCGAATTTGGCGAATTTATTGGCGAACAGAAATTTCTCCAAAATATACACAGAAGAAAAAAAATCTCCCTTCAAATGTCAATCTAGATAAAAAATAGGTTCGTTCACAAAATTCGGACCCCTAAAAACGGACCCTTCTCAAAATTCCGACCCCTAAAAACGAACCTTTCACAAAACTCCCAGGCTAGCAATCACTGAAAGTTGTTTTATCCTCAGACCACTCCGAGTAGAATGGGGTGCGCGCACGCGCGTTAGAATCGGATCGGAGCGTTACCGTCCATCGGATCGCTGGAAGGATGACGTTTGCCTCTCACTGATCAGATATCAAGGGCGCAGAGTTGCTACCGAGTAGAAATCGTTGGCAGATGCTTTATTGGATGGCGCGTTAGTTTCATTGTGTTTGATGTCTGAAACAATGGAGTAAGAAAGGAATGGAGTTTTTACTTTATTAAAAGCTTTTATTTCTACTCTCAAATATTTTTAAGAATTATAAATATCACTCTAAGTTGTTTTTAGCCATTTTTCCTTTGAAAAATTACATATGATTTGTGGAAAAACTGTACTTAATTTGCATTTTTTTTTCTCTCAAAATTCCTAAAAACGGACAAAAATTCCTGGATATACCCGTCCTTATCCTCAGAAAATTGTCAAAAATTAAGTTATACTTCACTCTCTGATTAAATATTTCTGCAGACAAAAATACATTAAAATGAGAAAAGTTAGTCTTGGACTAAGATTTTGGAAATTTGGCTAACACTTTAAAAATTTGGCTAATTTACTGGCGAACAATTCAAAAATCCTTAGCGCAATCCCTGTTAAAGCAGATAACTTTCTTCAAAGCCAAGTGTTATTTTTGATACTTAATAACATATCATTTATTTAATTTAGGTTTAATTTATGGAGCTGTTATAGGAGATGCTCTTGGAGTTGCTACTGAATTCTTATCTGCAGATGAATGCAGATTTCATTATGAAAAAGAAAATTTAACTTTTGTTGATATAATTCGTGACGAGCATAGAGTTCACTGGGCCAAAGGTACTTGGACTTCGAATTCTGATCAAATGGTACGAATTGTTCTCCTAAAAAGAAGCAAAATGTTGAAGATATGTTATTTAATTTATTATAGTACCTGTTGAAACCCATCTTGATTTATAAAATGTTGTTCTGCGTAAGAAGACAAATTGAAGTGTAATAAAGTAACATGTGATTCGTTAGAGTTTTAAGACTTTATAAATGTTTTGAAATTCTAAAAGTAGTTAAAAATACTGTAGGGAAACTTGTTTTTATTTTTTCAAAAAAATTAATTTTTAAATTTTGTTTGGTTTTATTGATAGATAGCAATTCCTTTCAGCATGTGAGGCATGCAGTTTTATTGTTTTAAAACATTGGATTCTGAATTTTAACTTAATGGTTAATTTAGGGCTGTATTTAAGTTTTTATTGTTCAGATGTCAGAGAGTAAGAATTCAGAAAGCTTTGTGAAAATTTGCAATGGTCAAATTGGAATCTTTCTTTTTTTTTTTTTTTTTTTTGATTGATTTGACCCAAACCCAAAGGACAAGCTAAAACGCTGCTCTTTTAAAAGCTTAGGTACGTTTAGAAACAAATCACCTGCAGAAAAAACTTTACATTTTAAGGCAGTGATTTTTGAAAGTACTACGAGTTACATGTGTAGCTTTGTAGCATTTATTTCTATCAAAAACTTTCAATTGCTAGGTTTATCATGATATATATTATAAGTAGAGATGAAAACAGTTGGAAAAAAAACGGAAAAATTCCTTAAAAAAACAACAGAAAAAAACGTTTTTTTCCAAAGGGGTTAATTTCCACTCCGGAAAAAATGAATTTTTTCAACTTTTCAGAAAGTTTTAATTGAAATTTTCCTCTAAAAGTGATCAGAAAATTCTCATACTTAAATGCTGATGCCACTCCCTTCTTGTATGTTAAAATACAGCCTAACTTAGATAAAGCAAGTTGTTGTATGATAATATAATTTACATATAGATCAAGAAACTACTTTTAGCAAAAAAAAAAAGAATGTCCTTACTGACCAAGTAATTTTTCATGTAACTTTATTAAAAATGAATAAATTAACCAAACACAAAAAATAATAATATGAGAAGCAATCAATAAATTAATTGATTTCAAACTGCCGCCTTTTGAAGTAATACAGAGCTTCAATTGCTTATTGAAATTTTCATTCAAGGGCCCCTTAAGTCCTTTTATCAATCCTATTCCCTATATAGCAGTTGGTTTAGAGAGTCCAAATTTATGTGTAGTTTAGGGAAGACCTTTGACTCTAAAATAGGTCACACAGTGTAATAAATGGGATTGAGGTCTAGTGAGTAGAGCGGCCACTCTAAAGATGATATCATGTCAAAAACAATGCGCCTTGCACCACTTTTGTCTTTTTGGCAATATGAACAGGTGTGGAATCAAATTGAAATGTCTAGTCCACATTGCTCTGCAGTGTGCTCTTAGGTCCATAGAAGTACAACAGCTTCTAAAATGTCCTAGTACATTTTTTGATTCATTTAATGGTTCTCATCCACAAAACACCCAGAGATTTTTTGTCATTGTGCTGATTCCATCACAGACAAAGCCTAACTTTGGATTTTAACAATGTTTAACATTTTCTGAGGTGTTTGGAGTGTCTACAGACTAGAGATGTAAAATTTCCGGAAATTTTGGTGGTGGAAAAAAAACGGTTTTTTACCAGTTTTTTTCGGGAAAATTTGGAAAAAATGGAAATTTCGATTTTGTTATGAATAAAATTAGGGTTTCTTAATAGCTCTGTGTTTCTTGGAACATATAAAGGGTTAAGCATTAAAAAATATATGCTATCCACACAACTTCTTTTTCTGCTTGACAAAAATACACATAAAGGTAAGATTAATTAGAAAAAAACCTTTTTGTTTTATAACTGAGAGCTTTCATGGTCAAACACCAGAAATAAGTCCGGTCATCATTCAACCGTTCATGTTGGGTTATGTGTGTCTAATCATAAAAATTACATTTTATATTTTAGATTGCCTTTGAAACTTGAAATATTAATTGAAATTTTTGACTTTCAAACATGATTTTTTTTTTTTTTTTTTTTTTTTTTTTTTTGAAAGAAAAATAATACAATGTTACTGTCTGAAAATAAAAGCTATTGAGTTTTGATTTTTTCCAACCCAGTCTAAGTCCAAATCAAAACTAAATTGGTTTTTTATAAGCTGAACCAAAACTTAAACTAGAGTTTCAGTTTATTCATATGGCCGTGCTAAGCACAGTAGTAAAAGTAGTCATACTAGCAATTTTGAACAAAACCGTGTTATTAGAACAAGTTGTTCTCTGTTTCGTATTTTATATAATAAATAAAATGTTTTAGGATCATTTGATCAAGAACTTAAAAAAGAAAAAAAAAGAAATCTGAATCAAATATATGGAAAAGAGCCAAACTTTAAAACACAATATCTCAGCTTGAGCCCAACGTCAAATTCCACTTTTTTTGCTTAGCACGGCAGTATACAGGGTGCGGCAAAAAAAATTTCAGACGAAAATTGTATCATCGAATGGAAGGAAGGTAATTTCATTTTAATAAGTGCTTAATTTACTTTTGTCTCTCACTTGATTAGAAAATAGTTTGCAATATATTTCCTAGTTTATGTATTGTTTTTCGGTTTTCTTTACAATTTTAAATAAAATACCTGCTATTTTAAGTTGTTTAACCAATTAAAACGACAGTTCATTTGCTTGTTGTGCCCCGGCAAACAGTATTTGAAATGGTATGTCGTTTCGAGTGGCTTGGAAATGATCGTCGATGTCTGGAAAGTTGACAAAATGAACATTTGAGTTAATCGTAAGGTCATCCAAAAGTGAGTTCAATGAAATCCTTGGGTTTCCATGAGAGCAGTCGTTTGTAAGATGGGAATTTGTAACCGATAAGTGCGACGAAGGAAAAAAACAGCTCGAACAGAAGTATTATGAGTTCCAAAAAGTTCAGGCATTTGTATGACTCCAAAGATCCCAAAAACGTTTGAGACGGGCTGCAACGCCACGCTGAAAGAGATATTATTCAACCAGCTCATATCCCCCAGAACAATAAGAATTGGTTTGTAGCCGAGCACCTTAAAAAATGTTAAATATCATCAAAATCCGAAGTCAGGCTTGGTCTGTGATGGAATCAGCACAAGCGAAAAAAAATCTCTAGTTTTTTGTGGATGAGGGCTGTAAAATGAATCAAAAAGTGAACCAGAAGGACATTTTAGAAGTTATTGTACTTCTGTAGGCCTAAGAACACTTCAGCAACGTAAACTAGACATTTTGCTTGAACTCCACACCGATTCATATGGGCAAAAAGACAAGGCGCTTTTCTTTTTGACATGATATTATCTTTTGAGTTGACGCTCTACTCGCTAGACCTCAATCCCATTTATTACACTGTATAGCACATTTAGGAGTCGAAAGTCTGCCCTAAGCTACACGTAAGTTTGAACTCTCTAAACCAATTGCTTTATAGGGAATAGGATTGATTAAAGGACTTGTGGGCCTTGAATGAAAAATTCAATAAGCAGTTGCATCTCTGTATTACTGCAAAAGGCTGCTAGCTTGAAACCAATTAAATGTATTGATTGCTAAAGGTCTACTCATATTGTTATTTTTTGTGTTTTGTTAATTTATTCATTTTAAATAAAGTTTCATGGAAAATTTGCTTGCCCGGGTTTTTTTTACCGCACCCTGTACATTTGATTTGCACATTTTGTGGTTGATGTTATGCTTGTTTGTTTCATGAAGAAAGAAAATAAATTCTTCACTAAGGTTATTGGTTTAAGCTTTTTTGCAAAAACGTTTTTTGATCTATATGCAAATTATATTATCATACAAAAACTTGCTTTAAGGTTAGACAGTATTTTAACATAAAACGGGAGCGGGTGGAATTGCATCAGAATTTAAGTGGCAAAATTTTCTAATCACTTTTTGCTGAAAATTTCAATTAAAACCCTGAAAAGTTGAAAAAATTCATTTTTTTTTTTTTTTTTCAATTTTTCCGAAGCGGAAATTTATTCCTTCGGAAAAAAACAGTTTTTTTTCCGTTTTTTTTCGGAAATTTTCCGGTTTTTTCCCGACTGTTTTCATCTCTACTACAGACTAAATCCTATTATTCTGGGGGCTATGAGCTAGTTGAACGGTAAATCAAAGAAAGGTGTCCCCCCCCCCCTCTTCCAGCGTGAACTTGCGACCCGTCTCAAATGTTTCTGGCATCTGTGAACTTTTTGGAACGCGTAAAACTTCTGTTTGAACTGTTTTTGTCCTTAGTCGCACTTATCAGACACAAATTCCCCATCTTACAAACGACTTCTCTCGCGGAAACCCAAGGATTTTTTTTTTTTTCATTGAACTCAATTTGGGATGATCTGACGATTAACTGAAATATTTATTGTTCGTTTTTGTATTTTTACGAGACATCGAGTATCATTTCCAAGTCACTTGAAGCGGCATAACGCATCAAATAATGTTTGCCAAGGCACAACAAGCAAACAAACTGTCGTTCTGCTTGGCAGGGTTCGTATGGGTCATGAAAATCCTGGAAAGTCATGGGGGAAAAAAAGCAAATTTCAGACCTGGAAAAGTCATGGAAAATTGAAATTTTCAGTCTAAGTCATGGAAATTTATTTTCAGTCATGGAAAAATGTTCTGGGAAAAAATAACAGTAGCTAAAAAGAGTATTAGAAATTTTGAGTGATTAAGTATTGTACCATGAAAACTATTTAAACTGGAAAATTGAATGATCTCAAAAAATATTGCATCTAAGTTTGTTTCCATCACTCCTAAATCTTTATTTTAAAATTTATCAGAGTTTATCTCAATTTGTTGAAGGTTTTGGACAATCTTTAGTCATGCGATAGAATACAGAAATAGGGGAATTCTAATGCTCAAAAACAGTAGTGCCCAATATATGACCCGCAAAATTAATCCATGCGACCCACTGGTACGTTCAGTGTCATTATTCAAACATGTTCTGGAATTTCTGAACCTATTAATTTATATGCATTTGAAAATGTACAAATAAGTAAACAAGTACATTTAAATCAAAAGATTTATTTACTATGAAATGTTTTTATTTTTTTTAAATAAATATCTGGTTTAGAAACATGAATTAAAGAATGTGGCTTTATTTTAAAGAACCAAAAAATTGTCAAGTTGACACTAAAAAGCAACTTTTGAAGCAAATTTATTGAAACTTAGTAATGATTCATTCAACCTTTTCCCCAATCATTATCATTCTGACTGTTTATAAAAAAATAGTCGACATTTAAGCATCATTCACTGTAGTTTTACTTAACTTAAACTTATATGATGAAAACAGGTAAGGATTATTAAGTTTTTTAGGTGTACACTGATATTTTTTCAATCAAGGCATTCACATAAAAGTTTTGCTGATGCTCAGTTTAAAAAAAAAAAAAAAATTGCCAAGTTTGATATTAAATAGTACTCTTCAGGTAACAAGGTCATGAACATTTTCATGAAGTCATGAAAAAGTCCTGGAAAAGTCATGGAATTTTTTCATCCAAATACAGTATGAACCCTGGCTTGGTTAAACAACTTTAAAATAGCAGGTCTTTTGCTTAAAATTGTAAGGAAACGGAAAAACAATACGTAAACTAGGAGATATATTGTAAATTATTTTACAATTAAGTGAGAGACAAAAATAAATAAGAAACTCATTAACATAAAATTACATTACTTCCGTTTGATGATGCAATGTTTGTCCGAGGTTTTTTTTCCCCCCGCACCCTGTATACTGCCGTGTTAAGCACAAACATGGAATCTGCAGTTGAGTTCAATATATGTTTCCGATGCCTTTTTTTTCTCAGATTTAAAAAAAAATAGTTCCTGATCAAATGACCCCAAAACATTTTATTTATTAAGTAAAATACGAAACAGAGAAAAACTTGGTTATAATAACCCAGTTTTGTTCAAAAGTGCAGGTATGACTACTTATACTACTGTGCTTAGAATGGCCGTATGAATAAACTGAAACTCCAGTTTAAGTTTCGGTTCAGCTTTAGAAACCATTACGCAGTTTTGGTTTGGGGTTTCTATTGGAAAGAAAAAGAAAAACCAATTTAGTTTTGATTTGGACTTTGATTGGCTGGAAAAAATTAAAACTCGATAGATTTCAATTTCAGACAGTAAAGTTACATTGTAAGGAAGGGAAATCATTAGAGATGTACCGAGTACTCGGTAACTACTCGGTACTCGGCATACTTGGCCAATTTGCCCAGCACTCGGTACTCGGCCAAATTTTGATTAGATACTCGGCCAATACCGAGTAGTTGCAAAAAATTAAATATTGTCCAAGACAGACATTAAAATTTATAAAAAAGTGCAAGCATATTTAATATTCTGCAATCACTTACAAGTCAAATTTAAATTTTGAGAATAATGAAGTTTTTAATGCTTTAATGGAATAAATCTTGATTTTACTGTCCCCAAAGTTAATAAAACTTATTTATTAAAAATTGTGCAAAAAAAAAAAAAAAAAGTACAGAAAATATAGAATTTTTATATTAAAAATAGATCTTTGTTACAAACAAAAATTAGTTATTCGAAATATAAAAATTCCTTCGCTTAAAAAAAGGGAAATAAAACAACGTTAAAAGCATAGTGCAGGAACACTGCAAACACGTGTTTTGGCGTTACAGGGAATTCCTTTTTCAGTGCACAAAATGTGAGCTTGTAGATTTAAAGGCATCCGACAAAAGTCGGATTTTTTTGTCGAATGTCTTAACATTCTTTAGCTCATTTTATGCACTGATAAGGGCATTCCTTGTAACGCAGAAACACGTGTGTGCAGTGTTCCTGCATATTTGTTTTATTTGCTTTTAAAAATTATTTATGTTTGGCGGACTAGAACTAAAATAGATTGGTATAGTTTGTCTTAATTCCATCTTGATTAATCATACGTTTTATTTATTTATTTTTGATTTAAAAAATAATTTTTTTTTGTAAAATTTTTGATATAAACAAAATTTTTTAAGTAATGCAAAATTAAATTTCAGCAGGAATTCAGTTTTAAAAACTTTTATGTGGACAAAGAGGTCTATACTATTATTCCAATAAGTTCAAAATTGATCATGTGTGTGTCAGTGGTTCTTCTTAAAACATAATTGGTACTTGTTAACTAGGCCGAGTAGTGAAATGCCGAGTACTCGGTAACTCGGTACTCGGCCGAGTAGTGAAAGGCCGAGTACTCGGTACTCGGCTACTCGGCCAAAGTGCTACTCGGTACGTCTCTAGAAATCATACTTATTTTTGTTTTAAACAATATCAATCATGTTTGAAAAAAAATACAAATATTATTTTAAGTTTCACAGGCAATCTAAAACTGAAAATGTAATTGTTATGATTAGACACACCTTACCCAATAATATTGGCTGCACGACGACTTGGTTCATTTCTGATGGTGTTTCACAAAGAAAGCTCTCAGTTATAAAACAAAAAGGGTTTTTTTTTCCTTATTTAATCTTATTTTTATGTGTACTTCTGTCAAGCACAAAAAGAAGATTTGTGGATTGTATATATTTTTTAAAGCTTAACCCTTTATATGTTCCAAGAAACACAGAGCTATTAAGAAACCCTATTTTTATTCATTAAAAAATCAATTTTTTTATTTTTTTTTCCAATTTTTTCCGAAAAAAACGGTAAAAAAACGGTTTTTTTCCACTACTTCAAAATTTCCGGAAATTTTACTTCTCGAGAGAATAATTTTCATAATAATTCATCATAATCATTTCTTATATATATATATATATATATATATATGATCTTTTTGTGATTAATGTTTTTCTTTCATGCATATTCAATGGTAGAAAACAAATGGTGATGAAAATATGTTAAGATTCTTTTGAACAAGTAAATTTTAACTACAGAGCAGGACATATGGATGACATTTCACTGTCATAATTTATTTTGATGAAATAAAATTTTAAATTTTGGCATATCTGTTTCTTAAAATTTTTTGAATAAAAAAATTAAAATAGTTTTTAAAAGATGTTCCCCCCCCCCCCCCTTCATCATCCAAAATGAAACAAACATGCTCTTGTAGAGGGCCCGGGATTTAGTGTTAAGGGGGTCCTAAGCTATCTCAGTTTTGGCCCCCCACCTCTCTTTTGTTGTCTGGACCACTTCTGTGTTAGGACAAAAAGGCCAAACTTGAATTTTTTTTTCTTTTCCTTTTACATAGAAGAGGAAGTATTGTATTCGCAAAAAAAAAATTACTAGTGCGAAGAGCAGGTAAACGGCTGTATCTGCAAATTTGTTTTGCAAATTTTTAAATGTGATACAAATTTAGCTGAGAAAACTTCTTTTAGTCAGAACATTTCTGTCATACCACCCAACTATTTTTTAGCAAATGAGCTCACCATAAATTGATGACTCTGCAAAAACTTGTTTGAAATATTGTCTCCCTTACAAAATAATTTCAACCATGCGTCTAAAGTGTCCCTCTTCATGTACTCACTTTTCATTCCAATAATATCCTTCATGTCACTCCAGACTCTTTGCATGTCTGCATTACTAGCAAGAATGCACAACAAAATGTCTATAATAAAGTCTTCATGAGAAATAAATGCTGCAGGGATTCACTCTAACATTTTCCTCAACCTCCAAAAATCTGCATTCATAGTAAAATGGGAACAAATGAGACATTTCAGTTCTTGTGTGTTTTTTTTATTATTATTATTATTATGATTATTATTATTTATTTTTAATGCTAAACAGATTGACAATATGCACTAGAAGTAAGATAAAAGCAAGCAATAAGAAAAGAATTTCCAAAATACTGCATTCAAGATTAAGTAAACAGCAAGATATGAAAACTTGCGAGTCGAGTACTTTTCATTTTTTTAGGAACGAATCATGCAATTTTTTGGGAGTTAGGGGCTCCCAACAAAGCAGGGGCCTTGAACTATATTAAATCCAGCCCTACTCATGGAGTGCAAATTTTCTTCTTTTTTTTTCTTTTATAGAATCAACCATGTAGATATTGTTCTCTTTTTCTACCCTCACCAAGATGCTTTTAATTGTATATTGTATATAGCATACATATATATCGTCGCCTCAGAGCAGCACTAAGACATCTAATCCCAGGAATAACCCTTAGATATCCTGCTGCTGCTCTGAGGTGATGATATATGCATGTGTCTAAGATTGCTCCTTCTAAAATGATATTTCTGTGATCCTTAATTTAGTTACTTGTTTTGGATTCCTTACTTCAGTGGGCTGGAGTCGTAGATGAATTGGAATTTGCCAAACATTTGATTTTATGGAAGAAGAATGGCATACCTGAAATTGAAAAGAAGGAAACTTATATACTTTCTTCAACAATTAATTTAGTAAGTTTTGATTAATTTTTCTTTTGTGTATAGATTTTGTATTTTGTTTACATATTTAGTGATTTATTTAAGAGAGAAAAATTCTTGCGCAAAAAGTTTTGATTTTCAGGTTTTAACCGTAATCATTTTTTGTTATTAGAAAATATTTTATTTGACATACAAGAAGTGATGCAGTGTTCACATCAGATTTTATAAAATGAGCTAGGAATTTGACAAAATTTGCTTAACTGAAGCTCTGCATTTTCTGCTTTACAGGTAGTTGAACTTTTAGTATAATTAAAGTTTCCAATTAACTATCTGCCAATATAGTAAAAAAAAACTTTAAAATATGTCAATATTTATTTCTGTGGCATTTTTTACAGTCTACTCTCTCTCCCAACATAAATTCCATAATTGCCTAAAATCCATTCAAGATTTAAACAATGAGATTAAAAATTAAGTGTTGTGAAGATAGAAATCATGTTATGGTTATTAAATGTTAAAAAAGAGGAGACCTATTTTTATTTTAGCTTTTTTTTCCAAGGTTTAACTGTCTTAAATATATATCTATATTTTACTAAATTATATCATAATTATTTATTTTTTATGTGTTTCTGTAGCCGTATAACAGGTTTTCTTTTACTCTTACTTTTTAGCATACTTTTTATTTACCCGGTTGGTATGCCTTTTATTAATCTCATAGTGAGTCATAATGGCCAAGACTTTCCAATTCCTTAATATTTATGTATCATAATAAAAATAGATCGAAAACGTTTTTCAAATTTAAACTGTATGCCATTTAATTCAGCTCCCTGCATTATTTCTGTTATTGTAAACAATATATTTCCTAGAACTTAAGTTGTAGTAGCCCCTTATAATGCAGGGCATTGGGCGCAAAGGCGCCTATATGCAAAATTTTAGGGGGGGGGGCTCAAAAATTTTCCCCATGGTTTAACAGAATATTTTAGCCATGGAAGCCGATTTCAGTACAGATTAGGGATATTAAAAGTTGACATTTTTAATAACTTATTCATTAATGGCTGGAAAAGAAATTTTCATACATTTTTGCAAAGAAAAAGCACTAAAAGCAAGGAAGTTCTCATTTCTTAGGGGGGCTTGAGCCCCCTTGCCCCCCCCCCCCCCTGTATGGGCGCTCTTTCATTGGGGTGCTTTTTTACACTAACATTTTAGCATAACCTCTGTAAATCCTTGTGTGCTGTTTACTATACTCTGTTCAGCAAAATGATTAACAAAAAGAAAACAAATTGGTTGCTAAAAAGTTTACCACTTTTGGGAATTTTCTCTGCAGTAAAAAAGTGAACTAGAATTTGCCATATGCTTGGCACTGATTTATTATTGTCCACCAGTGGTGCAACAAATATTCTGCTTCGGCAGAATACCTAGTTCACAATTTTTCCGCATTATTCGCCTTTGTTAAATAATGTGAAATAATGTAACTTGTTTTGACACTTTGAAAGTTTTATACATTTTCCATTATGCTTATCATGCTTCATGGACATTTTAAGTGAAATCTTGTTTTATTAATGTGCATTGTCATTTTTAAGGATATTCAGTAATGAGTGTCAACTAAAAATGTCTGTGCTACAAATCTTGAATATGTATTAACACAGAGCTGCCAACTTTTGAAAACCTAAATTAGTAAAAATTTAAAAAATAACAACGTAAAATTGCAGATTACTGCATTCACGTGTTTTGAAGTTACAAGAAAACCCTTTTGCAATGCGAAATAAGTGAGCATATGGATAAAAAGACTCGTAACTAAAGCCTTTTGTTCGTGGATGGGCAGATAAATGTATATTTACATATATATACATATGCATATATTTTTTCCCTAGCACTTTAGGAAAGTTGATACTTATTTTATCTTATGAAAATTTTCTTTCTCTTTTTTAAAATCATTTTAGAAGTAGTTACCAGATTTTGTGTACATTTGGTGCATGTACTGAATACCTGGTTCTGACAGTGGCGGATCCAGCCGATTGTTTTGGGAGGGGCCATCCGAAATTTTTGAATAAACTCCCCAGGGCCAAATTTAGCTCTATGCCGACCCTAGGCAAATTTGAAATTTGCCACCCCCTTCCCCCGAAAAGAAGCAAAATATCCTTGACTCAAAAAAAAAAAAAAAAAAAACGTAAAAAAGTGTTTTCCAGATTCAAACTGTCCAACTTATGAAGAAATGATGGCGTTTCACATTCTGAGGCGCCCCGATGAAATGATCACAGCGATCTCCCAAAAAAATTTTTATTTGGCAATTTTGCTGACGATTCGGCAAATGCAGTATTGAAAAACATTTGACTTTCATAAGATGTGTGAAAGTAATCATTATTAAATTACGAGAAAAAATTGTCTCTGTGGAAAATGAAAGAATGCTAATATTTTACTTTTAAGAATAACAATTTAATTCAAAAAATATATATTATACTAGCAAATTTGCCGCCCCTGAAAAGCTTGCCGCCTACGGCAGCTACCTAATCTGCTTATTGGGAAATTGGGCCCTTATAACTCCCCAGAAATGTTATTAAAATGAAGTTTTAAAATCTCAATTTTCCGGGCATTGAGACATTAGGTGAAGGGGTGGATTTAGGAATCTCCCTCGAAAATGTTTCAAAATTTAAATTTCGGAGTAATTTTTGAAAATTAGGAAACTAAAAACGCATTTTGTCTATTTTTGATGATGTACGGAGAAAGGTCAGGTTTCGGGCGCTGGCCCCAAAATACTTTTTGAAAATAAAGCTTAGAAAACAAAATATTCGGTCATTATACATTGTGAAATTAGAAGAGGAGGGATGCTCTTCTAGCTCTTCAGCTGTTCAGCCTAAAAATGCACCTTTAGGTAATGTTTGCTTACATTTAAGGAAGTGTGAAGGTGCTTAGAATCCTTCCTTCCTGGAAGTATTTTGCCTTTGAGGCTCTAAAAATTCGATTTTTAACTATATTTTTACATATTTTAGAAAGGGATGGAAGATTCATGAGCTCCTTCAAAAAAAACCTCCTTTTAAAACTATCATCACGATATAAACTAGGGAGGGAGGGGGTCTTATCAAAACTCGTTTGTAATTGAAGTCCCAAAAAAATTCATTTAAGTTGCTTTTTAGCAAGTTAAGTGATAAGGGTTGGATAAGCTAGTTTCCGTTGACATTTTTACCAAATAAAAGACTTAAAATGCAATTTTTTTGCTACATTTCAAGGCATTTGTGAAAGGGCATGGGAAAAGGGGCTTCTCCCCCTAGTTTCGAAATTAAAGCCATAAAAACGAAAATTTAGGCTCTCTTTGGTCTTGTAAACAATAGGTATACGCTGAGAACAGCAGCATTTAGAGATCGTTCAAGTGTCTGTAGTTGGAATCAAGAAATGATGTAAAAGATGGAGAAAAATTTCGGAAATAAAAGTTTTGTTTTGAGGATAGGGATATCTCCCAATTAAGGCCTATACTTCTTTTTCAGTAAAATACATGTGTTAAATTTTGCTATCTTCTCATAATATTTTTTTCTTTTTTTTCCTTAAAAAAATTCCTACAATCACAAGGCTTTGGGAGGGGCCATGGCCCCCATGGCCCCCCTCTAGATCCGCCCCTGGGTTCTGAAAGGATTGATTACAGAATTTTGTTCTTACCACTTTAATGACCATTTTGCTCTTTCTAATGAAGGTTCTAGGAAAGATAACAGTCAATTTCTCTTTTACTTTGAACTGAGGTCTCTGTCGAGGCTTCACTATGTGGTTGACTCGCAATTTTGTAAAAATATTCCTACAAAAAATTAAGTGTTTGAAAGTGGTACAATTTTACCAGAAGTATTTTGTTCAGCCTCTTTTGCTGGTTTCATGCTGATGTTTTTAACCCGCTATTAGTTTTAATTTTACTGCTGTGTCCTTTGCTTGAATTTTGTTGAAGGAGAGCAGTTTGAATTTGGTATCAAAAAGTGCAATGCAATATAATGTTCATGGTCTTGAATTAATAAAAATTGCTTCTCCAAGCTTTGTTCAAGAATACCTTTCATGGTACCTACACCAATCAAGTATGTAGATTTATCTAAACATAATTTGATATTTTTCCATTGGAATAATTTCAAACTAAATTTTATTGTTGTAGATTGTGCTTTGTTATTGCTAATTGTAGTAAATATATATATAATAGAAATTTATATAATGCAATTTCATGCTGAATCATTTCATTTCTTTATTTCTTTTTCGTAACCTCTGAAACGTTTTATGAAATATTGCCTCTAATAGAAAGATTTATTCGTTTAAAAGCTTAAGTATAAATTCTTATGCTTAAAAAGTTCTGAAAAATATGTATATCCATTTCACAATGCCAATTCCACTGCCGATGAATTGTCTCTTTGCATATGCTGTGAGATATACCTACCTAATATACAATACTGATTGAAGGAGAACTGTTTGGCCTCACAGGACATCATGTGATTGGCAGTGAACATGTTAATATGCATGTTGTTATGAATTTTATTGAAATATTGACATGCATTAGTGGACCTAGAATATTTTTAAAAACTGCATTTACATTTTTAAAAAATATGGTAAAAATACACTAATATTTAACGATTGAGCCAACAAAAAAGGGCTACGCTCAATTCATATAGCAGCAGTGTTATGTAATTTTTTTGATCACTTGGAGTAAAAACCATTTACAACCTAATATCATAAAGATATTAAAATTCCAAATAACAATAAGAGTTTTAGACTCGGGTTAGTAAAGGGGCTCCTTGTAATTCAAAAATTTAGGCACACACAATATTTCCATGTTTTCTTTTTTTTCCTCTAAACTTTTGTAATCACCTTGTCAGTAGTATGTAAAAAAATTAGAGTTTTCTTAAGGAATGCAAACAAAAATTTTATTGGTGATGGGTTTTAATCATTGCAGTCAGGAAATTCCCTATTTTTTAAAAGGTAATCAATTGTCTTTCATTTAGAGGATTTGAAGCAGCAAAATTTTTTTTTTAAATACACTCAATAATAAGGTCACATACTGTATGGAGCATTACTTATTTCAGGTATTACAAGTTGAAGATTACAATCAAAACCCTCACAAAGTAGCCAAAGAAATTCATAAAAAATGTCTGTTTGGTCAAGCTAATGGAACAAATACTGAAACAAAATCACCATCATTTGTTGATAGCGGCTCTTTATCAAGAGCTATTATTTTGGGTTCGTAGAAATTTGATTATTTCCTGCACTTTTTGTAATTTTTGTAGCATTAATGTTATATAGCTTTATTAAAATAATATATTTTGTATAAAATTTTTCTTGTGCCTTTGCCTTTTTTTCAGTGAAAAATTTTCTTAAAATTATTTGAAAGTACAGGTCTTTTCAAATTCCTATGAACTCTCATAATTAAATTCTTGTCTTCTAATTAAACATATATGTGTGTGTTATTGTTATGCAAACACACATATCGGCTAACTTCACATTGCTGGTAATGTGTTCTGTTCTGGGTGAAATTAATAATTTGAATTGAATATTTCTATTCATACATAATTTTTATTAGCTCTTTCATATACATAAATATATTTCATTTGTTATTTTTACTAACAAATATAATAGTTCTTAAGAAGTGCAGTTGAATTAAATGAAAGTTTTACTGTGTAACAAATGTGAAAATTAAGAAATTTTCTGTAATTTTTGTGTTATAGCTCTGATCTGATGTGCTTCTTTTTCACCATTTCTAAAATGCATAGGGAAAATACTGTTTAATCAGTTGAACAGCCTTAATTTTGTCCTACAACTTTTGTGGTGCAGTATTTACATATCTTGGGATTACATTATCTACAAAACTTACTTCAGTGCCACGAACCATGGCCACGAACTTGATTTGCTTACGCACCTTGACAGTTTATGACTTTTCTGTGTTAAACCGATGCAACTAACAATTTAAGATGATCTGCTCTTAAAATTCTCCGAAAATGGAAAACTTCATATGTTGCCCATTTTGACCGCAAGAGGTGCTGAACTAAATCCTGTGTATCCAACAATCAATTGCAATGTTTCAAAGTTTCTTCATTTTTGATTGGACAGGGATTAGACATTTTGATTGCAAGAATGGAAAACAGGGTTGCCTGTAGCACCCTCTTTGTCGGCACAAGTTTCAGCGATTGTCACAGCACATAAGAATCAAGTGTGGCCAATCATGAACATAATCTCTTCATCCCTTTTGAAAATACATGCTTTCCATTTCCCTCCTTTTATGTATCCGAAATTATGGTAGTTATTGGGCATTGGGTTGGTTGAACTAGGTGACTGTGTTGGAACCTTATAGTGATCTTAATCAATTTGATACATTTGCTACTCAAAAAGCGATCAAAAATGGAACACTGAAAATTCTCAGCATATTTTTGCTCAAAATGATAAATTGAATCAGTTACATCAAAATTGTTTAGCATATTTTGTCTAGAAATGTAACTATTTAGACATGTTGAATTTTTTAATAACATTTTGTGATTGTTGTTTGGTTTCCAAAAAATGATTCTCATGTATTCTTATTCCAAATCTGAAAAGACCTTCATTTTTGCCATCATATGGTGTTTCTTTGGTTAATTTTAAGCTGCAAAATTATTAAAATTTGTCAAAAAAAAAAAAAAAATGCAAAAATATGATTGTATGTAAGTTTTTTTTTTTTTTTTTTTTTTAGAATAATAAATTTTCTTTTTTATTTACACTATCCATGTAAAATATTTCACAGTATCCAGTTATTAAAAGAATAGTGTTTATTATAGTCCCAAGAGTGTTTTTTACGTAATTGAAAAAATTATTCATAATGCTTCACAAATAACTAAAGTATTATTTTGCTTGTTAAACCTCTCAAACGAACCATTCCTGTTAGCAGCCAGCTTCACATGGCATGTCAGTTCTTTTAGACCTAGTAAGAAAATGATGTATGTTGGAATCGGCTATGTGCCTTATACTCAAGTTTTGCTCATGGCGGCACACATAGTTATAAGAAGGAGAATTTTCGGCATGAAATGTGCCGAGCAGGCCGAGTAATTTGAGTGCAAGTAAACTAAAATTTAAACTTACTCCTTTTGTTCCAAATTTGACTTATACTTGACTTTAGTGTTTTGCTTATTTTGCAACTATATACTGCAAATTTATCTTAAAATGTGTAATGAGTTTTTAATAGCATGGCATGGTAGTAAATGAATAAATATTTATAGAACTTTGACCTATATCTGGGCCAGATAGTCTGAAGGTTACTCTATTTCCTTTCCAAGTTCATGTTCTGTAACTTTTAGTGTTGATTGTAATCGACTCCTGCCAACTTACCCAAAATTTTAATCCTTTTTGCAAAAAATACATTAAAACAATTATTCATCATCATAATTAACATGTGACATATTGAAGCAAATTTTTAAAATCTATTACGTAGTTTTATGTTTAATTATTGTTGTTATTCTTCATGTAGGTGTACCTCGATTTTATGATTTAAGTGAAGTAATTTCAAATTCAACTCGCATCTGTTTAGCTACTCATCATGACCACAGTTCTGTTGGTGCAAGTGTGACTCTAAGTGTAATTATTGCATTAATGTTGCAGGTAATGTCATCTGTTTTTTACATTAAAATAATATGAATTGCTTTAAAGAAGAAATAACATCAAAAAGCACAAAATTGTTTTTTGATGTTATTTCTTCTTTACTTTTTAGCACAAAAGTATTTATTTATCTGAATTGCTTTGTTTGGACTGTGATAGCATAGAAATCTCGATCAGATTTAGGCAGTTAGAAAATACAGTAACCCCTTGTTATATCTCGCATGTCAGGGGACAAAAAAAAGTGTGATGTATCCGAAAACGCGATATAACCGAGATCATTAAAAATAGTTATCCATCCAACACACAAGAAAATTAGCATTTGCTTTTTTGACATAATTTTCATATGGTTTAGAAGTAGTTCGTGAATGTATGTATTAAAATTTAAACAAGACTAAAATTTATGAAAATTTCCTCATCAGAAAGGTACAAATATCAAATTGCGAATGAAGATGATCCTTCTTAGTTACTGCAAGATAAGAATGAACATTCCAATACCCTCTTATTAACAATAGAATCTCTTTGATTTGATGTAGAAATGATGTAAAAAGTAAAAACAACCAGATTGTTTCCCAAAAACTCTTTTACCCACCTAGATCATTCTTCCTTTCTTTGATGCAACTCCCGATTTGTGCATCCAAGCACAAATCTTTCTGTACTAAAAGGTTTCTTCTACTTTAGACTAGTGTGATACTTGCCTGCTGTCTCTCACTAATTGTAAAGTACAATACAAAAGAAAATGTCAAGTAGTTTACAAACCATCTTTAACTGAAATAGTCTGCAAGTATGTACATTTAGATGACAGGTATTGCTGCTGCTTTTCCAGCAAATTCAGAGAAATAGAAGCATTTTTGTATTGTTCATTGATAAAATAAAGAAGAAAGAGACCTTTTCTGAGTGTAATGCTAATACCAATATGTTTTCACAAATGGTTTGAAATTAAAAGCAAGTTTTCTTTTTTCTTTGGCTTTAATATTTCGGGAGACAGAAAAAAACAGCGATATATCCAAATGAGCTATATAACAAGGCGCAATGTAACGAGAGGCTACTGTACATTAGCAAGTTGAGTTTGCATAGCACATGTTTTCTTTTTGTCATTTATAAATAATAAATAAATATAGTTGAACTCTCTTAATACAATCACGGTTCAAGCGGGCATTTTAATAGTAAAGTTTTTCTTGGTATTTAGTAACGTTAAAAATATCACATATAATACATTTTTTAAAATTTCGGCGAAGACAAAGATTTCTGAGCTTGTCACTAAAATTTTTGCAATTGAATACCACAATTAAAAAAAAAACTCTTCAACATTTCATGCAGTTGCAGAAAATCCAAAAGATAGAAATGTACATTAAATATTTTTGTATAGAGAATAAAGCCCATACACATGCTTGCCTGTAGGCATTTCAATTTGCTTAGCGATAAAATTGTATACCTTTTGTTGTGGAGAACCACCTTAATAATTTTTATGAAATGTGGCAAAGAAATGTTGAAGGCAAATGAGAAAGTGAGAAGCAAAGAGATGTAAGTGGACATTTTCAAGTTTTGAGCAAAACGCATTTTAAGATAACGTCCTAGGTAAGCTTTCATTGATTTTTTTTTCTAAATCATGCTCTACAGCAGTACCTACCAGGGCTGCTAGTACTATCTCTTGCCCCAAGACAGAGGAGAGGTTCCCTGATTATTTGTATTGGTTTTCTCCAAATTTTTAATTTTGCCACTTACATCCCTTTGCTTCTCACTGCCTCAAATGGCAATAAGCGTTTTAAGCCAAGTTTCTGTAGATGAAATTTAATAGTCCTAAAAACAACTGAATATAAAGGATTTTTTCCCAATAATGTTACATTGAAGAAGTTAAATTATTCTCTATGTAACTAGATTAAAATGTTTGTATCAGTAATAACGCAATAATAAAACAGTAGAAATTCTGTTTAAAATAGATATGCTTTTTTATATTTTTTCACAACTATACTTTTTTGCATTTTTTACAATATTTTTTTTTTTTTTTTTGGAATGATTTATTTTGAATTAATAGTTATACTTAATGTAGATACATTTACAATGTTTGAAGGAAATGCATTTACATTTCCCAAAATAAGTTAATATTTTTTATTTTAAATTGGCATAACATTGAAATAATACACTTACATTTTTTAAACAAGTATTTGGTATTCAGTCAATTATTCTGTTCGATTTTTAAACGAATATACAGTATTCAGCAAAATATGGTATTTGGTGCATCTCTACATGCAATTGTCAAAATATGGAAGCACCTATAAATATAAATCTTGTTTATGAGCAGATTTCATATTAATAACGATCTGTTCACAAGTGTTTGAACAGAAAATCAATCTATTGTCATTATAAAGCAAGATATATGTTTGCAGCATGCATGTCAGGTAAGCAGTAGGGTCATTCCATGTCAAATCAACAAGGCACACAAATTGGCCATCTCAGATTTTCAGGAACCTTCAGTAACCTTTCTTTTTCAGCATCTTGAGTGCACATGTAATTTTCAAAATCCAACGATTATAATAATGGGCAATCTTAAAATTTGTTAAAAAGCAGTTTTTTTCTTGGGCCATGTCTTAAAATGCGGTTGCTTTAAGATGAAAATTCAATTTCTATGAGAGCTGTAAAATTGAATCATAGCTCACCATGCATTTTAATTTGATGCATAATCAACCACAGTCCTAGGTTCAAGCAGGGAGTATGTTTATGATGGCTGTTGTGAGAGAAACCATCCCTTCGGTTTCTTCCCTTCGGAGAAGTTGTCTCACAATGACATTGAACGTATTCAGCTGGTCATCCTAAGAAGGATTCCTGATTTTTTCTGGAGATCACATGCCAAAAATGCCATGCCAACTGGGAACCACAGAGAGGGCTCCATCGCAATTTGGGCATCAATCTCATGTTTTTCTAACATTGTATTCCCAGAATGCCTAGTTGCTGCATTATATCAAACATTGAGGCATGGGGTCCAAAAATGCCTGAGAGACTAAAAAAATTCCTTGGCAACAAGTTCTTGCTGAATAAGAATCTTTCAGAAGCAACAACACTGATTTTTCCTGTAAACTCTTGAGAAATAATTTGTCTGGCACCTAGGATTTTCTCCTGGCTCCCAAGATTTTGAAATCTTTGTAGGTCAAGGTGTAGGTAGGGCAGATACAATGAGTGCCTTGTGATGAGGATTAAAAGCAGTTTTAAAAGTACACATTTTAGCAGTTTAGACCCAATATATGTTTCTATTTTTTTAATTTTACTTACAAAAGAGATTTATCAGATTTTTACAATTTATCAGGTTTATTACACAGATTTTGGAATTAAAATAAATAATGGTGCTGATTATGAAACTTTTCTGAGCACTTACTATGGGAGTGGAAAATTTAGTTTATGTTTCTGATGTCTCCCTTTTTTTCATGACATTTGTTTTTAACATTTCAGGGTAAATTCTCTCTTGAAGATCCTTTAGGTGTTGAAGAATTAATAAATGCTGCTGTTCAGCATGGTGTTAATCATATTGCCGAAGAGTCTGTTGCAGCTGATTTTGCTAGGCATTGCTCCGTGCAAGATTTTTCTTGGTGAGTATTCAAGTACAGTTTAAAAAATTTGTTAAAGATTAATTCTAATCTTTGAATGAAATGCACTATAAATGTATTTTTAGGCATCTATTTTTGTCCTGTAAACATATTTATTTTTTATGATTGTTCATATTAGTCGATATGGTTCCGAAGATTGTTTTTATGCATTTTAACTTCTTTATGCATCAGCCCTATTTTTATACTTCTGAAATTGGATTCCATCTGCCTCAATAAACATTTCATTTTTTTTTTTGCTATAAGATTTTACTACGGGCTTTAAAATCAATAACTTTGTGTTTAACATTATTTTTAACCTTTCTTATACTTCAAATTCTTGCTCAACTTGCACAATGCAAATTCACCATTTTCTTGTGACCATTAAAAAATTTAATTCCAGTTGTATCCGAGTTAATTCAAGCCATTGCTCAAAAAAAAAAAAAGTATCATTTTTCACCTCTGTTTATCTTACATTTAAGCAGATTTTAGTCCAAAAAGTTAACAAAGGACATTTAGAACAGCAATAATAGAATATAAAAGTTAGTTTTCTTCTTGAATTTCCATAACCTTATTAATAAATAGGCAACATTTTTTAAAGTAAATTCATAGACACTACTAGTTATACTTGTTTTAATCAACTGTTTATTTAATTATTAATCCAAGAATCTTTTTAGCCTATAATTAAATGTTAGTTTTTGTATTTTTTAAAATTTTTTGCTTTTTATAGTATTGAAGCATCAGAAAAAGAAAAAGCATGCCATCCTTTTACTTCTCTTGCTGCTGCTTTTGTTGCATTGCGTCAAAAAAGTGATTTTAAGTAAGTTTAATTCATATATAAAGAAATCTATTGAAATGTTCATACATTTTAATTTATAAACTGCATCTTATAAAGTTTTAAAAGTTAGTAAGATACATTAAGAGATTCTGAGCAACAAATTATGTGTACTTATTAGTTTCCAGTGTCCTTACGAAGATATCCCTTCTATTTCAATTTTTAAATCATTCAAACAAACCTATTTCATGCTACATAATGCCAGTATAAAGTAGCAATTAACCTAATTTCCCAATTACTGTGAATTTCTCAAGCTAATATTTTTGTTTTTGTGCTTTTCATCTGCATTACATTAATTTTGATTGTCCCTTGCACATTTTTAACAAAAAAAAAAGAGAGAGAGAGAAAATTGTTTAAAAATATCTTTTGAACACATTTCACTATTTGAACTAGAATTCAATATTGGGAAAATGCTAGAATCACCTACATCAATTAAAACCTAATGTATCCCATGTCTGCAATATTTAATAAAATCTATTATCACTCAAAAAAGAAGACTAGTGATTGAAAAACAGTAAATTATGAATTTCTTTAAAAACCAGTACTACTTTGAAAACTTACATTGAAAAAACTGCATTCCAAAAGGGATATATTAATCATTTGTTTTACTTTCATTCAATAAAGCATGTATATTATTTAAGCAATAGCATCACTACGACTGGCGGTTCACCCTGGGTCACACCCTTCTAGAGGTTACACACAGAATGGACTTTTGAGTTTATAAAAAATAGAAACACAGTAGATCCTTGTTTTACGCAGATGAGTTTCGGTTTTACACCGATGCGGCAATGCAAACAGTTAAAATTTTCAGCTCTTTCAAAATCCAAACTCCTAAAGATTTCAGATTATGCGTAATCAACTGCATTTTGGCGTGCTAATAATCGAGCTTTGGCCACTGGAGACATTTTATGCGATTGGTTCCAGAGCTCTTTCCAGAAGTAAAGTTTTTGAATTCACACAGGTCAGAACTCATCGTAAGAAGAGTTTTAGGAGTGACAAGGGAGGAAAAAACCAACGAGGATACTGAGGTCAGTGACACACAACCTAAAATGTTGGCATTGAAAATTTTGAGCCATTTCTAGACAATAGAAATGATTTTTCTGATTTGTTAGTGAAGGAAGATTCTATCATGGAAATGTGACGCAAGTGATCATAGATGCGTTATTCTATCATGGTAGGTTCTATCATGGAAAGATAGATTCATAAGATTATATTATGGAAATGATCATGGATGTGTTAATGCTTCAAAGAATTACAGAGAAAAATTCTTAATGACTGCCAAAAGACTATCATTGCCAGCTCTTCTTTATAAACAGAACACGAAATTAATTTATGTTTTCTTTTATGTTGTGCATAAAAATCGATATAAGTATATAAACTTATTATACAACTAGAAAGCCGCCTGTCATGGTATGACGAGTGAAAATTATTTCTACATTTGAACCAAGCAATTGCCTCTTTGGGGACATTTTGATAGTTAAAATTTTAATCCTAACACCAGTGGATTAACCCTAAACTCCAGTAGATAGCGTCAATTTGCATCTCCAGAGCTCATATACGCTACCTTGCTGTGATTTACAATACTACCGAAAAATGTAAAACATTCCATTCCACATGTTTTCTTTGGGGTAAATTACAGGCTTCAGGTAGTTTATAGTGTAATGTAATTTCAGACCAATAGAAAAGAAAGCTTCCTACAAACACTATGATAAATTACTGTCATTCACTAATCTTCAAAGCAAGTTATAAGTTACAGCATTTGTTTGTTTTAACTTTTTCATCCGCCATTAGACAGTGGCTGCAGTGCCCCCTATAGTATATTGAAGTTGCGAATTGTTTTAGTTCTTTCGTTTTCCTAAAATGACAGTCTTACCAGTAAAACTTAAGTCACCGGATCAAGTTCTGCCTTGTCACAATAAAGCTTTTCCATGCATGTCGAACATATTATCAAATTATCATGCCGTGGCACGAGTTTCATTGTTGAAACACCCGGGTTACTTTCCAAGTAACGGGTTATCCAAGGCTAAATTTGATCTTAACCGTTTCTGTTCCAGCAATCTCTTCTTTGTCCAATTAATATATCTAAACGGTTTCATTATTTGCAATGATTATAACATGGATTCAATATTACACGGTAAATACCACCAAACTGCGTGACATCGATCATTTGCTATTATATATGAGGTAAGGCCCCTATATATACGAGGCGGCGCATCAGCTTAAGATTAGCCTTTTTGGATCGGAGCGCGTGTTTGATTGGTGGTCTTTTCTGGCAAGGGGTATCACGTTTGGTGATTGTTCACTGCGAGCAATTATTAGCGGCACGTAATTCGTTTATTGAACAAAATATTATTTCTGCCAAATTTAACGAAATCCGAAAATTTTCTGTGGTAACCCTAGCAGTGCAACAATGAAAAATCTGATCCAAAATGGCTGAACTTAAGCTGATGTGTCGACCTATCTATATAGCGGCTCTAATATGAGGATGAAAATCTTGCCAGTGTAACAGTTAAGTTCCGGCATCAAGTTCAGCCTTGTCATGATAAAGCATTTCCCTGTATGTTAAATATTACCAAAACATATTATCAAATTATCATACTGTGGCGCGAGTTTCATTGTTGAAACACGCAGGTTACTTCCTCTTCAACTACTATTTATATGAGGATTAGTCATCACTAGAATGAAGTTTTTTGTTTTTTTTAACCTACGAAACCTAACCCCTATTTTAACACTACTATTAGGTCTCAATTTACGTGGAATGTAATCCCCGCGGAAAACAAGGGTCTACTGTACTTCAATCCTGAATTCACCCTCCCCCCCATCCTCCCAAGTATTTTAAATTGTATTTAATGTATCAAATGTGTTAAACATTTTATTTTTAGTAGTCATAAAATTCACTCATAACTGATATTTTTCATTTAATGTATATTTAGCTGACTTAAACTTTTGTTACACCATCTAAATATAAGTGTTATTTCTGAAAATTGTATAAACTTCTTGTTCACATGTAGATATTTTTAAAATATGTGGGTGGGGAGAGGGGGACTGCTCAAGTTATTGCTGCAGGTAAGGCCCATGCTATGGAAATCATTGATTTATGATAGCTATTCTGAAATAATTTATGAAATGTTTTTTTTTGGGTGGTTTCAAAACTTTAAAATCTATCATAATGCCTGTTTGAATATTTTATGTAAGTATGCCTTTAGAGCACTTGATTTCTATCACTGATTTTGTTTTTTAATAAACGCATATGACAATACAGTAGACTTTTGATAAATTGGATTGAGATTATCTAGAACGCCTCCCCCCCCCCCAAAGGAAAGGAGCATTCTTGTGAAGTGTGGAGGGAAAGGACTTTGTGTATTATTAAATCTGGATGGATATTGAATTCCCCCCTCCCATTTTCCATTATTCTTTTCTTTAATTGTTTATATTATTTAATGTCTTAATTCATATTTTCATCATTTTTCAAAAAAAATATCATCAAAATTTTCCTGGCTTAGTAGCGGTAATGTGCTGCTTTATTGTTTAATACTTTCAGTTTATGAGTTGAACTGCACCATGTCTGCGAACTCTCGCTCATGAGATAAACTTACATTACCTGCCTGCTTGTTGGCACTCTCGGCTTCAATGAGATTGCATCTGCTTCCAGCTTGGTTATTCTCTATTCCAGACCGATGAGTCCAAACAAGGACGAAACTGCAGTCTCTGGATGGAATAACCGGGCTGTCTGGTATATTGCATGTAGTTTTGCCTTAGCCCTGGATTAGGAGTGGTAACTTACTGCTTAACATCTACCATTCTTTTAATTAAATACATACCCTGCCCCTATATTTAGCAATTTTTAAAAGGTTTAATTTTTAGTGTTCAAAACCAATGGAATCTTGTTCCTATTTAAAAATTAATCATGCTTGTAAGAGATCTTTGTGGCAAGTTTTCAACTATATATATATATATATATATATATATATATATATATATATATATATATATATATATATATATATATATATATATATATATATATATAAGGGAGAGTGTTGTACCTTGGGACACTTTTCATATTTTAATTTTTAATGTCAATTATTTGAATCAAATCACATTCCCCAACATATTTCTCTGAAATATATTTTTAAAAATTCAGACAGTTTGAAAATAAAATATTGCCAGCCATTTAAAGTAAAAGTTCCAAGCTGTCCCAAGGTACAACATCCTATTGTACCTTGGGACACATCCTGTTGTACTATGGAAAAGTCTTCATGATTCAGGAAGCAGCCATATACTTGTACCAATTTTGCACCAAGTGACAAAAAAAAAAAAAAATTCATGGTAATGAATTAAATCATGAATAATGAATTATTATATAACATTAAATGTGTTTAAAAGACTACAAAGGATTAGAACATTGTTGCATGTTACTAAACATATCTCAATTATTATTAAGAACCATGCATATGTTGTTCCTTGGAATATGTCTTAAGGTTTAATATGTTTGGCTGTCCCAAGGTACAATCACCAAGTGGTTTAAGAAAAACCAAAATGGTGGTCAACCTAAATTCACTATCATTATTTTCTCATAACCAAAATATTTGAAGTACTTTTATAACAAAATAGAATTCAGTTGATTATTTTCACAAATGGATGCCTCAGTTGCCAAATCGATTAACTCCACTTTTCAAAAAAAAATCCTCATTTCTGCTTTAATAGTGCTTAATCATTTCTTAGCATGTGAATTTATATTAAAGTTTTGGTTCAGTACATTTCTGATCCTGTGATGTCAGAAAATGTAACACGAAGGCATCTTCATCACTTTTCTCGACTTTTTGTTTTATGGAGTTAATCTATTTGGCAAGTGAAGCATCCAATACAAAGACAGAAAATAAAATAAAAATGAAAAAAATATTTACTTTGGAGTGTTAATTTTCTTTCTCTCACAAAATTGTCAATTTTACTCATTTGATGCGTTAGTGGTGAAGGTTACTATTAGAGATTACAAAAACATGGCTGCTAAAAATAGATTCTTAAAAATTAGCAGTGTCCCAAGGTACAACTCTCCCCTCTTAATATATTTATATATATATATGTGTATATATATAAATATATATATATATATATATATATATATATATATATATATATATGTGTATATATATAAATATATATATATATATATATATATATATATATATATATATATATATATATATATATATATATATATATATATATATATATATATAAAGTTATATGAAAAAATATCAATGTTCTAGCATAAGTTTTCTTTTTATCAGTCTCTCTTTTTCGTCAAGTTTTAAAATCGTAAAATTCATTTCTCTCTCTCTCTCTCTTTGGTGCACTTACATTTTTACATGATTTTTTCTTTTTTTTTTTTTTACATTGAAATATTTTGAGAGACATAAGATTAATTTACTTTATAACAAAATGCTCCAAGTAGAAGAGGCAATGAAATGGCCTTTTCCTACTAGAAGCAAATCTTATTTCATAATAAGTAACTTCTTTTTGCAATGCAGTCAAGTTTCAACCTATGCAAGGGATGCATTCCAAGACCCCCTCGCATAAGTCAAAATTTTGCATTCTCAAAAAGGGTATACATACAAATTTTTTTAATAAACATACTCAATTATTTTAGACATTTCTTAACACCCCCTGAAACTGTTTTAACCCATTTCTCAACTTTATATTGCTGTTTTAACAAAAGAGCTGATTTTTTTTTTTACTGTATTTAAAAGAAAATTTGGTAAAGAAAAAAGTGGTATTGATGCAAAATATGTAGTAATCATAAAACGCAACACTAAAATAGTACTGTACAGTAGAGTCAGTAATTATATTCGATGGGCGTTTTAGTTGTTCAAGCACATCAAAAAGCTTAACCTTTTCTTTAATTGTCAGAAACTTTCTCCTTTTCTTCCCATTTTCACAAATTTAAGTTAAAAGAGTCTGCTTTGGTGAAAGTGGTTTAACGAAACTAATATTTAGTAGCTAATAATGAAGGCAATATTTAGCCCAGGCGATTCCCTTCCAAAATTTTTCTTTTTTCGAGCGAGATATTAATGTTAGATCTAAAATGAGTTTCTCATGAAAAACTCGCGTTACATTTTGTGTAAGTCGATCAATGTTGTAGCGCAAGTCGACTGTATTCTAAAACTGATACCTCTGTACAAATCTATCAGAAACACATTTCATAAGGTATAATATATAAGCTGGAAAAATAGCTTATATATTATACCTTTTTTACTTCCTTTTACAAAAAAGGAAGTATTGTATTCGCGAAAAAATTTTCACTCAAAAATCGCCCTTAATTTCCATTTTGCTCACCCCCAAATGAATGTTGAGTTTTTTTTTCGATTCGACCACATGCGGAAAAGTGCCTAAGAATGTATAGACACGCGAAATATCCATTTTGACCATCACCGAGGTAATTACAACGACTTTTCTCGTGACGTCTGTATGTATGTGCGTATGTGCGTATGTGCGTATGTATCTCGCATAACTCAAAAATGGTATGTCCTAGAAAGTTGAAATTTGGTACATAGACTCGTAGTGGGGTCTAGTTGTGCACCTCCCCTTTTGGTTGCTTTTGGATGTTCCTAAGGGGGTCTTTTGCACCTTTTTGGGGGGAAATCATTGTTAATTTCGATGTAAACTCAAGTGGCGTTATAATTTGTCGGACACTTGGCGATATATCGCCAGTCTTTTGGTCGCCAAGTTTTGTCGCCAACTTGGCGACAAATTTGGCGGAGGTTTTTTTTTTGGTTTCAATTTGGCCATTGTTGGTGATATTTAGAGAATAAATATTGAATCACATTAAAATAGCGAATAATGGGGAAATGACATTAAATTGGAGTAAAAGGAAGTCATGTGATGCACACATCAGCTCGTTTTAATACTAGATTTCTATAAATTAATTTCAAATTTATCTTTTTTTTACTTCAGAACTGTATTAAGCAACCTGTTGATGCTTGGTGGTTACAGCAGCATGAATGGTTGTATCAGTGGATCACTCCTTGGATGCAAGTGTGGTTATTCAAATATACCAAAGCAGTGGATTGATGGATTGGATACAAAAAGTAGAAATTGGCTGAATTGCAAAATCAATGCATTACTGGATATGATGGGTCTGCCTTAACCATAGAATAATTTAAATTGTAATTCATTTGTTTCATGTAATGTATCAGAATGCGTTTAGTAATTTTTTATTACAGATAAACCTCCATAGCATGATTGTACTCAACATTTATTTTTTTAAATACATAAATGGTATTTTCACCATTAAAATACAGGCTTTTTTTTATTTGGAATGTAATTGAGATTTTTTTTTCTCAAAAGAAATTGTCATAAGAGCCTCCTTTTTAAAAAAAGTTGTTAAACATGAATAAAGTTGTATACTTTTTCAACCTGTAACAAATAAGTTATTTATCAATTTTAATAACTAGAGGAAAAAGTAAGGTAGGATATCCCACTCTGTATAGATTTTTATGCCGGATTTTTAAGCAAAGGTGCTAATGGATTAGTCTTGTGCAAATGGAGACTGCTTCTTCTTTGAATACAATGAAGAGAAAAAAACGTTTACAATTCTCTGCAAATCATGAATTGAAAATTCTATTGAATCAAGTGAAAGTTTCCATGTACAGTTGATAAATCTACAATTTTAGATACATTTCAAGTACAAGGAGTAGAGCATGTCTCAGAATCCTTGCATTACACTTTTTAAGCTTTTTTTTTTTTTTTTAATCAACAGTATTGACTTAATTTTGGAACCTGATTACAATGCAATATATTTAACACGAAAAGGCTTAACGTGAAAAGTAGGTAAACACGAAATGATGTAATGGTCTGAACTGTATACTCGTCAATTTAATTCAAATCTTTTAACATGAAAAATCTCTTGATCCCCTTAGTTTTGCGTCAAACGTTTTTCACTATAATTGAAAAACAACAAAGAAGTTTGCATAATTCAAAATAATGTAGAAGGATGTGAATTGAGCTATATTGAATCTGTATTGAAGTGAGCCATGTCAATTCTCTTCATTAAACTATTGTTTGATAGTTATCAAGTGTTACTCTTGATATGAAATATTTTATATGTATATAGGTTTAGTATCTAAGTAACAATTTTTATTTCTTATACTCATGTTCTATTTTTTAATGAGCAAAACTACATTGCAAGTTATAATTAGTTTTTATGTATAATCAAAACTGTATATCTTGAGTTTCCCAATGTGTAAGAAATTTGAGGTAAAAGGAATTTTCAGATACAGAGAGAAGTTTTGATTTTTTTTTTAAATCAACAAATGGAATTAAAGTGAATGAATTACAGCTATTAATAATGTGTTGTGGTGGCACAGTGAGAACTTAAAGTATAATTCTTGAATTTCAAAACTGTTCATCAATACCTCTTCCCAAATGGGTGCAATTCCTAGAAAACTTGTTCCTTGAACAGTTCATGTGGACTCCTTTGTCTCTGGACTTGGTGGACAATAATATGGGAGCGACTTAATATGGGAGGAAACAGTAGCGTATATATGTTTTTATTTTGGAGGGGCCCATATAACTAAGACTACCCCCCCCCCCCCCCAACTTTTTTTGTAGTTTCAATTTTTTAGGAGGAGCAACAGTGCCCTAATCATTTTTTCGAGGTGGGGCAAGGACTTCATACTGTCACCATTGGAGCAACCAAAAAATGATAAGGGAGCACTCTTAAAAAATGCTCACTTTTGGTGGGTAAGTGTGGAGAGGAGTCTGGGGGTTCTCCGCCGTAAATTGTTTTGGAATTACAGTCCTAAGAAGGCAGTTTTATATGGTCTTTGGTAATGTTACAGAGAAGAAAAATTCGGGAGGCCTTCTGCAGAAATTTTTAGAATTTAAAATCTTAAAAATGCCATTATAGGCTGTAATTGTTGACGTTAGTGTAATGAATGGGGCTTTTTGGAGTTGCCCTCAATTGATTTTTTTTAAAAATAGAGCAAGAGTAAATTACTTGTCTATTTGTCCTCACATGCTAAGTAGAACTGGGTAAATGAATGCAAAAATTAACAGGAAGTAGCTCTTTAACAGTATGTTAAATGCATAGTGCTTTGGCAGCTCACCGATCAGAGCTTGGTGAAATGTAATTGGATATTTCAGTGGTACATTGTGCTTGAATTGTTAATTTAACCATCTGACAGTCTTGTACTTTACTGACATCAAGTATTGGTATTGCTTTTGCCTTGCGTATCACAAAGTCATCAGAAGAAAAGGAAATAAATGGTTGAAATTTCATGAGGTACATTCCACAAGAGATAGATCTATTTTTACTTACTTCAAGAAAGGGAGGAATTTCTGCATAAAAAAAGTACATGCCCATTTTAAAGACATGGTTCCCTTTTAGCATTTATAGATCTTTTACAAAAATTTTCATCCCCATCAGTGAGTTAAATGTTATTTAATATTATGGGAGACTAATACAGTATGAATATTTATTTAATACTAGAAAATCGCCCGTCAAGGTATGACGGGTGAAGATTGCTTCTACATTTGAACGAAGCCATTGACTGTTTGGTGATATTTTGATACTTGAATTTGTAACCCTAACTCCAGTGGATTAATCCTAAACTCCAGTAGGCAGCGTTTATTGTTGACCATTCTTTCATTTCTTCATTCCCCTGAAATGAGTCTTACCAGCAAAACAGTTACCGGATTGATTTCAGCCTTGTCACAATAAAGCCTTTCCCTGCGTGTTAAACATTACCAAAATATATTATCAAATTATCATGCCGTGGTGCAAGTTTCATTGTTGAAACTTGCAAGTTACTCGATCATTGGCTATTACATATATATATAAGGATTTTTACTTGAGGAATATTCTATGTATATTTTAAAATACTTTGGAGAAAACCTAAAGCTTTGCCTTTAAGATCAACATAGTGAACAACAATAAAAAAAAACTATATGTGTGTATGGGTATTTGTGTTTGTTATATAATTTCAGACAATCCTATGGATTTTTTTTTTTTTTCCCCCTGAAAGACATGTAGGTGCTTTGAATGAATACAAATACGAGCAATTTGCTAGTGATAGAAAAATGTACAAAAGAATGCTTTTCTTGTAAGAGCTCCATCTGTGTATAAATGTGGTTGTGTTCTCTTGCAGCTGTTATTCATCTCCTAGTCATTTAATTAACTTTCATTACAATTTTATTGAATAAAGTCTATTTTTATAAAAAAAATAAATATTAAAAATGTATATTTTTGTGTACTGTGAACTGTTATTTTGCTTCAAATACAGTATAAATTGAAACAAAATATATTAACTGTTGTGATTTTTTAAAGTTGTACACTGAATTTGTTATCGATTTCTATAAATTATTGTAAATTTTTATGTAAAAATAAATTATTTTATTTTTACTTTTTGTTTTTTCTTTTCAAGTGAGCAATATGAATATGATTATTCAAAACAACAATTAAAACATCTGTTTTTAAACATTCTTTGGATTCCACTTTATACTGATTATTTTAAACATTTATGTTTTATTATTAACTCTAAGTGCTATCTAGAAAAAAATCAGCAGCCATTTATTTTCAAGGGTTTAATTTTATTTATTTTACACTACATAAGAATTATTGAAATGAAGATTAATCAAACAGCATTATTTCTATCAATTCTTGAAATTCTGTATATTGCATACTGTTACGGGAAAATGATTCTTCAGTGTAGCTCTGTTACTGTACTCACTATAGTAATTTGCTTTTAAATAAAATTTATGTTTTAAGCAATGTTATATTTCTGCATGTGAAATTTTATAATTTATACATACAAGAAAATTGAAGGAACAGTTGTATTTTAAAAGCAAGTGTTTGCTCCAATGGAAGGTCTCTGTGACCTCCAAAAAGAGTTTTGTATTCAGCAATTTTTGACTGATTCAGAAAATTTGGGCAACCCAATGAAGCAATTTTTTTATATTTATTTTTTATGATGCCTAATGTCTTCTCATTAGATATAGGCATGTATGCATGCACAGTTTTGGCTTTTTTCATTATTCTTTTATCATTCATTAAAATTCGTGTTTAGTTATGCTTTATTTTGTGAATTCTGAATTTCCTCTCTCAAAAATATGTATTCAGGACGCTCCTGACTGCTTGTTAAATGCAACATTTAATTTTAAACTACAATGATTTTTAAGAAAGTTAAAACATAAATTTTATTCCCACGTTTAAATGCCTTGTGCTGCAAATAACAGGAAAGATCTTATCAGAAAATACAATTGACTGTTGAATGCAGCTTCATAATTCCACATGCAAAACATTAAATGAGTCCATTCTACAGGAAATCACTTTCTGTATTTAAAAAATAATAATTTGCACGTGATGTAAAAATGTCAGTCATGCAAATAAAGTAAACACAAGGATACTAACAATTAAAACAATTTAAAATTTTCAACTCTAGAGCCTACAGGGAAATTTGAATCCTAACAAAATTCTCATCTGGTGGATTTAGTTTGAATAAACTTTGGGGAAAAGATATTTTCTGTAGGAAATATGTATACAGGGTCACACACACACACACACATACATATATATATATATATATATATATATATATGGGTGTCCATTTTCAAACTTTTAAGGAGGGGGGGCTCGGATATTTTCCCCATAGACCCTGGTTTTGGTACAGATTAGAGAGTTATTAAAGTTTGACATTTTTAATAAATTATTCATTAATGGCTGAAGAAGAAATGTTTTTATATTTTTGCAAAGAAAAAAGTACTAAAAACAAGGAAATTCTAATTTCTAAGGAGGGGCTTGAGCCCCCTCCCCCCTTGCCCCCTTGTATGGGCGTCCTTGTACAGGGTTCGTATGCTCCTTCGAAACTCCTCCAATACTCCTTCATTTAGTAAATTTTTTGAAAGGCCATTCAAACTCCTTCATTTTGGTTTGAACTCCTTCAAAACTTCTTCTTTCTTAGTTCAAGGCTACTTAATCTTCCTCTATAACAGTAACTTGAAATACTTCGATCGACAACTTAAATTTGTCACAAGGGCGAAAGTATAAGGGCAATTTTAATATAGTAATTTCGTACATTTAATTTTTCATAAAGATGTGATTTACAAATTAATCATAGAAGTTATAAAAGTTGAAGGTGAAAATATTATTAGATGACTAAGACATTTCATAAATGAAATAAACCATCTTAAATAGTGCTTGGCTATTTTTTCAAATTTTATGATTATTGCTTTTCCCTCCATCACACTCTCAGCTGCAAAAATCAGTTTGTCTAATTATTATTTAAATATCTAAAAATACATAAGCAGATGTAGAATATTAAGTGATTGTGTTAAAAAATAAATGTTTAGCAAATCACCGTCATGATGTTGTAAAATGGGTCATCCACAAGTGATGTCATGCCTTGAGGGATAGACGGGTTTATGCAATTGTGACAAGGGAAATAGAGAGGGTGACAAAAAGTAACACCATGTAGTTATTATAGCAATATGTTTATAAAAAAATATGACATGTGACAATAGGAGGAGTAAGATAGTGTGACAGTTTGTGACAAAGGGGAAGGGGTTTAAACATGTTGAAAAAAAAGTGCGACATCATTTAAGGACAGCCCATTAGTACTCCTTCAAAATCTCATTTTACTCCTTCATTTTATTTCTGAAATTGAGTATGAACCCTGGTATATAAAAAAAATAGATTTGATTATTTCATTGTATTCACTTTTATGTAATTCACTTTTTTTAAACATTAACATGTATGGGAGGAATGCAACCCCTCTCAAAATTATGGGTGAACTAAATTAATTTTACTCTTAAAACTTATTCTGTTGCTCCCATAGATAGACATTAGCTCAGAAACCGTGACCGATTTTAAGCACCAAAATTTATAGCACTGACGATTTTTTTTAAATCTCAATTAATACAAATAATTTAAATGTTTGTTCAGACCTCTTTTCCTCCAGAAAAATTGATCATTTTATGTCAATTTATTAACTTATTTCGAATATCTTATTACAAAATAAGCACAAATGTTAATTGTAAAATTGACACAGTAACATCTAACAATTGTTATTGTTCGCTCTAGTTTTGAGAAAAGTATGTGTCAGAAAATATTTAGTTTTCAAATGTTCAACTCGGTTTTGGGAGAGGAAAAAGGTGATGGATATTCTGAACAAAAGCAAGGGAAATCATAAAAAATACATGCCTTCCTCCTCAAACATCACAAAGAAACCATCAAAATGAAAAGCCCTCCTTCTCCTAATGAAAAGAAAAAAATGCCCTAAAAATTTCAAAGGCACAGTCTGTGCCATGACACCTTCCCCTAGGACAGCTGCCCTGATATATGATGAAATACATTTTGCATCAACTGTTCAAAAATTCAGCTAAGCTCCGAATTTTACTACAAGTACAAAGGTGACAACCAGCAACAGACTCTGGGCCCAGCTAGGTTGGTCTAAGTCAATTTATTAGTCCCTAATGAAGATTAATGGCCCTCTTAAAGCCATCAACGCAATTACTCATTACAGCCTCTTCCGATAAGCTGTTCCAAATGCCCACAACCCTACTAAGGTAATATTTCCTAATTTCCAGATTAGCCTGAAATTTGAATACCTTAAAACTGACCCGACGTCTTGCTTTCTGTGAAAAAAATTTAACCCATTAGCATCTTTTATATTGGTAAACTTAAACAACTGAATCATGACCCCTCTGACTCTCCTTGCTCCAGGTTATACATATAAAGACTTTTAAGTCTGGCATCATAATCTAAATCTGAAAGTCCCCTTACTGGCCTAGTAGCGCTTCTTTGAACTCTTTCCTACAAAGAAATATCTTTATTTAGAAAAGGAGACCAAAACTGAACAGTATACTCCAAATGAGATCTTACCAAACTTCCATATAAAATATGGAAGGGAAGGGCACCTAAGGGGGGTCATGCACACTGCGGGTGTTTATCTCTTTAGGGGGGGGGGCTTAATTTCTTGTCAGGTCTTTCCGGTATTTGAGAGGGGCTCCCCTTGCCTTTTGCTCTTGGGGCAGATGAGCACCCCTGTAAAGTATAATGTAAATCATTGCAGCTTTTGTAATGTTGAAAAGTAAGTATGATCAAAAGTGATTTTCCCTCCTCAGTCAATTGATTAGATTTACAGGAAAATTAAAATACATTTTGAGGAATTTAAATATAGGTAATACACTAAAATTGATTGTTTGGAAAAGACCTCCCCCCCCCCCCGCCAGTACACATGGCAATTTCTAGCTGTAGAATTTCCCTAACGAACCGAATTTCAATTCAACTATACGATTAACACACGCATAGAAAACTAAAACTTGTCCTATTTTGCAAATTGGCGCGTCCGAAGTATTTTATGCGTGTGGAGTTGGATGACATGCATCGTTGCACTCAAAAATAACACACCTGCTGTTCGCATTTTTCCAATCCTTGTAAACCAGATAACTTAACATTTTGTTAACTCTCAAGTGCTTCTCCAACCAAAATCCTATTTATAGTTTCAACACTGACGACCAACCCTGTTTCCTTTTAGTAGAGGCTCATGCTCATCATCTGTCAAATGCTGTGGTTGAAATGGCTTTGCGACATATTCAACAATTCAACATGTTTTTGGAGCCCATTATTTTAAACAAAGATTAAATGGAACAAAAGAACTGAATATATGCTGAAAATTAGAATTTGTCTCGTTTCAGTATGCTTCATAATTCTCAGGAAGGTTAACTCATCACAGTGCTTCCCGAGTTCAGCACTTGCAAATTATGCTACAATGCTTTTATATCACTCCGAGATTAAACTGGCACAAAAAAACGAAGGTTAGATCAACATTTTAAAACATGTACGATTGAATCTGTGAATCAAACTCTTAGAAATTGAAATAATGCAGCCATTTTTTTAAACCCATTTTACCAACCAAGGTTTTTTTTTTCTTTTCAACTATTAAATTATTAAGCGTTGTTTAGCAGGGCCCTTTGATGCACCATTATTTTTTATTAACTTTAAAAAAAAAAATTAGTCTCATTTTTGTTGCCGAACACTGAAAGCACACATCAGAACAAATTGTTACATTCATCTGCTATTTAAACAAAAGCTGGGTGTGGCACAAAATTTACGAAAATAAAAATTGCTTCGTATTTTTTCCAAAATTTATATGCATGTCCTTTTCCCGTTAGTGCTTATGGTCAATAACGAAGGGTAAAGCTCAAAAGAACCAATCAGGAAACGGGACCTTCCTGACACAACTGACAAGTGAAATTAAAATGGCCGCTGCATCCATCCCTTCCACTTCAGGGATAAAACAAACTCCATTACAAAATACAAAAGAAGAAAGAGCACACCATCCTACTGTTGAAGAGGTAAGTTTTAATTATACGTATATTTTAATATAACTTTCAGAAAACATGTTGTTGCTGCGACTGAAACCGAATTTAGGTATTTTTAATGTTTCTCCGCGGTCGTAAATATCTGGAAAATAACTGTTTTCTTGATGCGAAGTTGTGTATTTGTTTGAGCATCATGTTGATCTTATTATAGAATGGTATAAAAATTGTTTCAACAATCATTTTCGTGTACCTTTAGAAGCAAATAGAAATATATAAGTGAATTTTAAAGTGAAGATGCTGAGTGATCATTACTGTATTGCGTGATATTTATGTCGGTAATATTACTGTATGTAAGCTAGTATGATTATGTGATGTGGAATTAGTTGGTTAGCCAAAATAAAATTACTTTTATTTTGTAACGCAATGTATTTCTTTCCCCATTTTCAAAACCCTTTTAAATTGGCTATTCAATATGCGTATGTTTACATCTGCATGGTTTAACTCGTGGATACTCCTGCATCACCACGGAACTGTTTTCATTTTAAACTTTAGTAAGAATTTTATGCTAACTAAAGTTATTAATTGTCTTTTTATTTTGTTGTTAAGCTTATTTCATTTATTTGCTTTGGAGAATATACCCTGTTTATTTACATATGAATTCAAATCTACAGATCATCGATTTTATTTTCAGGTTTGATTCATGTATTTTTTTTAAACCTCGATACAAAATTATTTAAACTGCTTTCAGTGACAAATACGTTCTGTTGCTTACCTACCTGTGACTCTTGAAATACATGAAAACAAGACAGCATTCTTGTAATGTGTTGCAAACGTGTTGTTACGTACTTTTTTTTTTTCATGTTTTAAAACCTTTCTGATCGAGCTAATTATTTGTTTTTAAAAATAAATAAAATGAGTGTGGTAAAATATTACAAAAAAACTTAAGAGTTTCGTTTTAAATGTAGTTAATGCAAAAATTCCTTTAAATTTCAAATTATTACAATGATTGTTTACAAATGATTGCTTTAAAATGGATTTAATTCTTCAGCAGACATAAAGATCCTTGCATACAGTAATGCTTTGTGTTATTTTCATATCTTTATAGTTAGAAACATTTCTAATGTCAATACAAGAGTATTTCTTGCATCGAAAATCAGATTATATGCTTTTTAAAATTTAGTGAAATGTATTTTCATGCTTTGTACCTTGAATAAAAAATTAAGCATCTTGGGGAAAATAGGTGGGAGGGATACAATCAGAATTTTAAAATCGTAATCTGAGTAATCAACTACATTTTTGTGTAATCAATGGGATGCTTGTAATCTTGTAATCGTAATTTTAATCAAGTGTTTCTTGAGTAGTCGTAATTGTAATCTAACTTTTAAGTAATCGTAATTTCTCCTTGTAATCATGTAATCCTGACTTGTTGAAAGTGACAACTTTTAAGTTGCGACTCAGCAAATGGAGGAGATGAAGCTTTTTAGTCAGAGTCTAAAGCGCTGACTGTTTAGTGGTCGTTAAGTGCTATTTGTAAGCGAGGGTCTTAAATGGGCCTATTTGGTTGATACCCCACGGTAGGTGTCTTTGGCAACGTCTCCTCGGATTTTAGGATTGGTCATCAATTTTCCTTTTCACTGGACCCTGCAGTGGGACCTTGATTTTAAGCTGTCCGTTTCATACATTATCACACTTAATATATTATACTGACAATGTTAAAATTTTCCGAATTTAACGTAACCCTTTTTCAAACATTTCGCTTAATACATTTTTGTACAAACATATCAAAATCATTTTTCTCCTATAAAACTCAGACCAGCGTTTTTTCTTTTTTTCGTTTCTTTCTTTCTTTTTTTTAAAAGATAAATTTTCTTTATAGCTGTTAGAAGCCGCTCTGGAACTCATTCTATTCTATCTTTTTGTTCTTTGAACAATCGGAGGAAATCTGCTTACAGACAATTTTCCTTCAGCTAAATTGAAGACCAGAGCTTCGTCTTGAGAATCTTTCAGAAGTTGATAACACATTATCATCTCATCTAATCACGAATTACTTTGGAATTTGATTTAACACCAACTCCTGATGAGAGTAATGAAGACGATGGGGAAAAAATGCAAGATGTACCCACAGCTAATCAAACGATTTATAGCATAAAAACTAAAACAATTTTTATTTGCAAATTCGTATGTTAAATTTGCAATTAAACTAAAAAACGAGTTTACGAAACATTGTTAATATAGAACGTGCTTTTAAGGAAATTAAGTTTAAAAATTAAAAAAGAAAAAGATTTATTTCACAAGTTCATAGGTAGGGATCAATACTTAAACTATATACAGTCGACTCCCGCTACAACGCGATTCGACTCGAACCGCGAAAAGGCTATAACGGTAATTTTTCACAAGTACCGAATTTTAGAGCTAACGCGAATTTCTCGTAGACAACACAAATTCTTTTGGAAGGAAGTATCGGCTTTGATATCGGCTACTAAATATTGATTTCTTGAAACGTTATTACATGTCTTTAGCATCACTAACAGCAAGAGTTCTCACACCAAACTAATCTACTTATCGCATTGTTAATGCACCAAATAACCACTCAGCATCTTTCATTAATTTTGTTTTTTTCATTCTAATTGTTAAAAATGGTGAAATATATGACACCTTAGTGCGCTGTTTCATCCAAAGTTTGAAGATGGGAATTAAAATAAAGTTTCTGCCAAAAAAAAAAAAGGTTAAGATTCTCGATATGCTTGAACAACTACAAAATGTGGACGGTAGCACGACAATAAGCATGCATGAATCTTCCATACATACAATTAAAAGTCAAAACAAAAAGATATCCGTAAAAGTTCAGAACTTAGTTTCAACATTGAAGCTTGCAGAGTACTGTCTAAGCAATTCAAATATGTATTATGAAAATTGAAGCTGCTCTTTTTACTGTGGATTAAAGAGATCAGAAAAAGAGGCTGTTGCATAAACGGAAACGTTATGAAAGAAAAGGCAAAGCAAATGTATTAAAAAAGAATTAGGATCTGATCATGGAGCATAAATCATCACCATCTTTTTTTTTCATCTCATGAATAATATAACTATCTACTGTACAGTACTATCATAGTGCAGCTTTTATTATTACTACATAATGTGCGTGCTGTGTTTTATTTTATGTCCCCCCCCCCCTTTGATCATTCATTTTGTGCATCTTTAAGTATTTTATGTTGAATAAAACAGCTTTGTTTCTTTTTAAAAACAGTAAAAAATCAGCTCTTTAAGTAAGAAAATGTAATGTATAGTTCAGAGAAATGCTTTAAAGCAGTTTAAGGAGTGTTTAACAGTGTCTAAAAGAACTTGGTATGTTGCTAAAAAAACCGTATACTTACATTTTTTTACAACGCGAAATTTCGACTTATGCAAGGAATCTTGGAACACATCCCTCGCTGAAGTCGGGACTCGACTGAACACAGAGTTTTAGCCCCACCCTCGATTTTACGTTTTCCCGTCTGGTACGTCTTTTTACTAGACCTAAGGATGCAACTCATTAAGGGGATATCACACGAGAGAAATTACGGGACATCGCAACCGCAATAGGAACCCATGGGTGCAAGACCTTCCGTCTCAGGACGGATTTCCATCTTGGACAAATTTCCGAGACAGAGGTCGGGACGGAAAGAAATTCGATGCCTTTCTTTCAGTTTTTACTTAAAAAAGAGAAATTGAGTGTTTGGAAAATATGCTTTAATTACTGGACCGTTCCATAACCACGAATTTACATCGATATTCTCTGGGTTTTCCACCATGGGCTTGTTTTGGTTGCTCTTTTGGAGGAGTGGCTTTTCGACTCGCGCCGTTTGACTTTTTTTAGGTATAGCTCTGTTATTTCCAACTCACTACATTGGAGACCGATGAGTTACTCGCTGTTCTCCCTGTTTTTTCGAAATAATTGGCTCTAATTGAAAATTTAGCCTTTTCTCATGCTATTTTCAATCATTCTTTCGTTTTTTTCATTTGCGTTTTTTTTTTTTTTTTTTTTGCAAACTTTACACGCATAAATGAAAATTATGTACACTCTTAAAATGTCTTAAAGAGCTGAATCTGAATCACCGATTGGGAGTGATTGCTGACAAGATGAAATGTTTTCGCCACATCAAAGGGCATCCACATACCAGGTAAAACGGAAACTATCAGGGATTTTGAATATTTCAATGAAAATGGGAATTTTGGAAATAATCGAGAGTAAATCTCAAGCTGGTTGGAAACACCGATGAGCAACCGTTCCTGCATTTTTGACAAAGACTTTAGGAATCACTAAATTCCAATGTCATTGAATCTAACAATCGCTAGAATGTAAATATGGGAGGGGGGAGGGAGAGAAAGAAAAGGAGAAAAATAACGGCAGCACGAATTTGCGAAAAAATGCTGCTTTTGCAAAGAGGGTAATCAGTTCGCAAATTAACCCACGATACTGAGGTTTTAAAAAGTTGATATCTTGGACAATCTAAGGGGGGGGGGGAGGTGTTACTTAAGGGTTATAGTATAAACTATCGAAAAACTGAATTGAAAGTCATTTTTGAAGCTAGGAGTAATTTGATATTTCTCCTCTGCAAACTCTTAAAACTTATTAGCCTGTCTTTAATGATGTAAAAGGGAGGAGGGGGAGGTTTAAAAAAAAAATCAAAAATTTAGAGTCTTAAAAACACTAATTTAGGCAATCTTTGGTGAATTTATGAGAGATGATTTTGGTGTTTTAACATGAAAATGTTTTGTAGCTGATGTTTTAAAAACTATTTGAGGCTATAATTAAATGGACTTGAGTGAAATGGCATTTGGGACCCTCTCCAGAAAAGTGTTTGCAATTGAAGTCTTAAAACTTTTAAGCTGTCTTTGGGAATGTCAAGAGGGAGGGAAATGGCTCTCTTTAGGCGAGATTCCGACACTGGAGTCTTAAAAGAGCAACTTTAGACTGTCTTGGGGGTTCGGGGTTCCCCTTTCCTAAAAAATATTCAAAGCTGAAGTATTCAGAACTCGGTTTTAGGTAATCTTTAAAAGACTTAAGAAGAGGGAATTCGAAGGCTTTCTCTCAATAAGTTTTAATATTTTCGTTTCTGAAATTTTAAGAGCTTTGTTTTGGGCTATCTTTGGATGACTTAAGGGGGAAGGGTGTAGGAAGGTTCTTTCAAAAAGTTTCCAAAATTAAAGTATTAAAACTTTTAGGCTGTCATAAGTCATGTTTATAGGTAAGAGGGGTACAATTCCTACAAAACAATTTAGAAACTGAAGCCTTAAAAATCGAAATTTAGGACGTTTGTGGTGAACTCAGAGGAAGGATTTCGGGAGTTCTCTTCAGAAAATGTTTTGATGCTGAAAATTTAAAGAAATATTGGAAAGGATACCTTGCTTAAAAAATATATCTACTTCACTGAAGCGATTTTTTATTGCTAATTTCAACACCTGCTATCTTATAAAAGAATTCTTTTTCAAATGAAGACTGTGTGGGGGAATGGTGCCAATTCATTATCATTAGTCGGCCATACCCTTCCCCCACCTTTCCTTCATTTCTAGTTTGTTGGCGCTACCTTATGTAGGACATTCCGATCAGAACTGATTTATGTTGCAAAAGTTAAAACCTTATGTCCTAAGCGATTTTATTGCTGCAATAAAAATGTTTACGATCGGCAAAAACAAATGGTGCGGCGCTGCGAACGCTTTTACCCCTAACATTATCCAACATCGTCTAAAATTGCATTTTTGGAACTTCAATTTCGAAATATTGCCGAAGGAGGGTTCCTGAACTCCATCCCTTCCATAGTGCATTCAAAAAGCTTATAAACGTTATGAAAGATGGAGTACAATTTCATTTTTAAAACATCGATTTCTGGGAAAGCCCAGAGCACCCCCCCCCCCTCCCTTTCTCTAATATTTTTGAAAGCTGTCCAATATTGTTATTTTGGGACTATCAGTTTGAAATAATTGATGTAAGAGTTTCTGAACCCCTCCTTTCCCAAAACTTTACCAAAATGGCCTACCATAGCGTTTTTTGGACTTCAATTTGAAAAATTTCTGGGGAGAGTCCCCCAGACCTTCCCTCCCCCCCTCCACTTCTTGCTGGATTTTATATTTTTTCTAATTATGATGTCAAAACGCTTAAATATTACAATTTAAAGGCTTAAAATTTAAATCAAAAAAACAGATTCCAAACCTGGCATTGTAAAATCTACAACATTAATACACATAAATTTTTCCTTAAGCCTGCATGTGGGCAGGAGGGGGGGGGAGGTGAAAATATTTTCCGTCTTGAACACATCACCAAACTTGCACCCATGTAGGAACCGTCAACGCTATCTGGAACTGGTTTTTCGTACGGGAAGTTGCCTACAGGGTTACTGCCGGTTTCGCGGACGGTTGCTTGATTTGTTCTCAATGAGGGCTACCATTTTTTAGCTTACATCCATGTGCTTGCGCTTGTTCATAGCTTTTCGTCAATTCCGCATTTGGTTATCACACTGCGTCGTGTTAATTTGACACTTATGGATGAAATTAGTAATCAAATAATTAATACAGCTTTAATTGTATGTGGATTTGTGAAAAGGAAAATGATCAAGGCAATGATTTCAGAGCTGGAGCATCAATTATTATTTCATGCAGTCAC